>NC_061864.1:21391115-21543615 GCF_907164915.1 Impatiens glandulifera
TGAAAGAACAGTAGCAAAGCACAAAAACAGATTCACCCAAATAATTCATTGCAAATGTGAACGGGGCCATCAATTTGAGTTCGAAAAAAAATTATGTTGCACTGATATTATGCATGTCAAGTGAAGAAATTATTACAGGAGGAACAAAATCTTTTGAGGGTGTTGATATCACATTGCTGAAATGGAGAATTTAAAACTGGCAACGAAAATGGCGAAAGAATTATATCTCAATGATGTTATCATATTTTCTTACTATCAATTGACTAATAAAAATTTTAAAACATCAAAGGTGAACACATACTGGCGAGACCAATAAAAATAGATATTTTTAAATGTCTAAAATCAACAAAGGTTTCAAAATAGCTTGAACTAACAGAGAATTCAACTCTGACGCACATTGGATTGCAATGAAATGCAAAAAAAAAATTGATTCATCAATTATTTGGGATAAGCTTAACCTTCAACCAATTCAAAACCTACTTCTCACTTTGGTGAATTTGAGTGAGTTGACGAAACAAATTCTCGACAATTGAACTGAATCAAGATAACTCGACGGATAAAATGGAGGGGAAATGAAAGAATTTTCGACATATATACAAAAAGTCTTTTTTTTTCTCATCTACATGATATATTTTTCTTATGTTTGTTTGTTTTAAGAATTTTGATATTTTGTTAAGTCTATTTATCAACTGTTAACTATTATTGTATTTTTTTCATGCAATAAATATATATATCACTTATGCTTATTTTTTTTTAAATGAACCAATAATATACAAACATGTCACTTAGTATCGTTCAACCCGCTAACACGTTTATCCGACCGGGCCAATATACCAAAACTGAATCGCTAGCCCTACATGGAAGTCATAAACATTAAATGTATTCTTCAACAAATGTATTTCTTTACTTGATAAGATTCATTGTTTTGTGATATTGTTTGATGATTTGTACAAAACAGACATAACTTTATAAAATTATTGGCCAATATACTGATGTTTTTTAAATGTTGTTTTTGTTAATTTAAACTAATCTTAAAGGTGTCTAATGTCGTCAAATACATCCCAAGTCCAGACACATGTTGGTTGGTTGGCTGGCAATTTGTTTCCTTAAAAAGTTAAGTTTTTACAGGTCGGACTTTCATGAAACATGATTGTGTCTGTCCTTTTGTCAGAATGATTACTCATCATATATCTATTTAATTAAACCCTACTTTCTACAAGATATTATAGATTAAATTAAAAAAAGAATGAAGAGAATTGTTAAATAAGTACTTTTGGTATTTTTAATTCTAAAGTTCTTATGTATATAGATTGGTTGATGTAATCATTCAAAAGTTAGTGTCAAACAACAAAAACTCATTTCCCATACTCTTGTGACCGAAAAATTTGATGTTAAAAAACCCTAAAAAATGTAAAAGAACTTATAAGTGATTTGGCGTAAAAAGTTAAGGTTTCCCATTGAAAACTCAAAATCATCAAAAATTCAGTTTGGTCAAAATTTAATGCTCTCCTCTCCTATAACAAATCCCATTCAAAGGGAGAAGAAAGAAACAATGAAGGAATCTTCTATATATAATCACTCTCGCCACCTAACAAAATTGTCATGGAAGACCTGGTTTGGTTCCTTTTTACGCCTCTTTTCTATATAACTACTCTCTCGAGTACTGCATTAACTCGAACCACTGCAAAAAAAAATATATATAATTTTGAATCAGATACAAGAAAACCTCTACATTTGTTAAGATATTCTCGCAAAAACTATTACTCCAACTTACTTGTCTTAGTAAGTCACTCAGAGTCCTGGGTAATGCTTCGATGTTCTTCAACACGATATAGTAAGGAAACGGGAAAGAATCAAGATACTTGGAGAACTCCACATTCCCATTTACAAATGATGCATCCTGTAAGTAATCAACATCCGATAATAAGGGGAAAATGGTTCAAAAGAAACACTTATAATTTATGTTTCAGTCTAAATAAGTTTAGTTTCTAAAAATACATTTCTGGATTCCGGTATTTCCAAATAAAGAGAAGAGAGTTTGTTACCTCGAGATCCATAATGGATTCTTCGGGGCTGTCAACTAGCAAGAATGCCACCATTCGCTTTCTACTTATGGCATCCCTCACATAACGCTTCAATTTCTCCTGAAGAACACATCAAAAATACATTGAGCAAAATTGAAGTTTTATTATTAAGAATTGGTTATTATTACAATCACATAGTATAATATTTAAAAAATAATCCAGTTTATATACCTTCTCGTGGAAGCGACCATCGGCGATGATCAGAACAAGCTGCTGCAAGGGGTTTTGACCAGATGGAAGCCTTGCACTAACCACAGCAGAATCAAGCATGTTGTTCAAATACCTCAAGAGATCTACCATTGGCTCATCAGCTATTGTATTTTCTTGATTAAATGTCAGGCTTGAGATGACCTGTTACATTTTTTTTACATGGAAGAGAAATTTAAAACAAATAAATAAAAAGCAAATAAGAATAAAAAGCAAATAAAAATCTATCACTAACCTTGACACCAGCATCTTGGGTGAATGGCTTATCAAACTCATGAAGTAATTGAATATTCCCCTCCTTCCCAAAACTTGCAACCGAAAGATCACCCACTTCTAGTTGAGACATGGCTCGACAAACTGTCACAAGAGCCTCAATAGCAACATCTCCACAATGCGACTCAGACATGCTTCGAGAATCATCCATAGCAATCACCACTTGGTAGTTTCGTTTATCGGGTCGTGTTCGCCTCAGCCATATTTTATCTTTTCTATAGTGACTCGCTATATAAGGTATAACCTGTCATCCCGGAAAAAAAAATTACAAATTAAATGTTTCGTCATTAAATCATTCAAATCATCTTAAAGGTAGTCTAATTTTTTAAAGAAAAAGTAACACAAGATCAAATAAGGGCCTTACCTTCTTCATGTTAATCCTTTTCCCAGTTTTGTAATCGCCCTGAAGCTTGCTAGCTCGAGTCGGTTCCATCACCATCCGTAACTGTTCAACCAACTCCTGAGACGATCTTGATGTCCTCATCTCGTATTTCTTCCAAAGAGCAACAGCCTCACTGTTTATCATTCCAATATTCATTTGCTCCTCATTAGCCTTCCCCAGATCACGATCATCATCATCGAGCGAAAGATCAGTAAATTGACGAATGTCGTCGTTCAGAAAGGATTTCTTCATCGATACCAAACTCTCAGATCGACTCCCATCGATTCTATTCCCGTCAGACGCGTCAGAATCAGGCGCCACGTCACTTGTTCCTTCTGGGTTCTTCTGCAATTCGTTCATCTTGCTCAAAAGACTCGATGCAGAGTTCTTAGGAGGCTGGGGCTTGTTTTCGTTCTTGTCAGCTTGAACGGGTGCAATTTCGTCGTCTCTTTCAGCTCCGGTTTTACTGTCTCCATCGGGCCTCTCGCCGCTTATTTCATTGTTCATTTGTTCGGTAGTTGCAGGTCCAAGAGCCTGATCTGTTCCATTATCGAACTCTTGAGTATATCCATACTCATTTACATTATCTTCTTCCATAATATTCGACTGATCCTCTAATTGATTTTCCTGAACATCAACACTCACTCTGACTCTCTCTTTCCAGTCCTTTAGCGCATCTCCAATGCTACGACAAGGATTTGATTGCATTTTTTGTGACGGTAAATCTTGAGATGGCTGATTTTGAGGTTGATCGTTCGTTTTTCCAGTGTCAGACGGATCGGTTGTCGTTTTTTCAATGTCAGATGCGTTTGGTCCTTTCGTAGGGGCGAAATCGTTCTGAGTTTCACTTCCGGAAGACCATTTTGTCTCTGCTATGGAATCAGTAGCACCGGCTTCGCATGAGTCGTTCATAGGTTGAGGTTGAGATTCGGCACTTGTCATGTTAGTGCTAGGGTTTCTGAAACTGGGTTGGTATGGTTTCTCGTCAACCAAGTCCATTTCTGTACTCTCTTCTTCTGGATTATTCTCAACTGGTTCATCTGTATCGAGATTCTTATTCCCTTTTTCATTTTCTCCGCCTTCTTCGTATTCATCAGCACTAACGGCTTTATCATCCTCGTCTACTATATTCTCACCTGGCTCGTCGTTTTCATCCAAATTGGCATCTTCCATTGGTTCTGTTTTCTCCTCTTCATCTATCATCTTATCTTCTTCTTGAACTTGATCATTCTCGTCAATTTTCAAACCTGAAGAATCTGTAAAAGCATCCTGTTTATCAATGTTCATATCATCTGGTGTCTCGTCACCATCAAGACGATCTTCATTTTCATTATCATCATCATCATCGTCAACACCATCATTCGTTTTGTCAGGATTTGAATCGTCTGCATCCATGTTGTCTTCATGGCTAGTATCGTTTTCGTCCTTTGCTCGAAGCTCTCGATTGCTGGAATCTGTGTCTTTGACTGAAGGTCCCGTTTCATACTTCTCCTTTTTACTTTCTGGTTTTTCTTCAATATCCTCATCTTTATCCCATAATTTCTCAGCAACTGTCTCATTGTCTGAACCTGTTTTGTCCATCACTGAATCCAGTTGCTCTTCCTCATTATTTTCATCATCTTCATCGTTCTCATCCCCAGATTCCTCATTCATACTGAAAGTATCGGCCTCAAAATCCTGTTCCATTTCAATTCCTTTAGGCTTATCATTTGGAACTTGATTAGAACCATCTTCTTTTGCGTCTGGCTGGTCTGATGCCCCAAGAAGTTGATCCTCGTCAGTTATCTGATCACTAACATCGTTTTTTCCTGCTCCATCTCCCATACCAGTGCCTTTAGCCTCCTGTGAATTCCCATCACCTGCTTCTGTCGTCTCATCTTCAGATGGTTGCCCAAACCCTTTAGTATATAGTGAAGCAAATATATTAGCCAGTAAACATGTCATTAAGGAAACCGTCCTTTGAATATCTTGAAAGTTATCCAAAAGACCGACGCCCAAGTTCACTAACGACTCCAAAAGCAAGAACACATGTTTCAGATGTACTCCAACAATACTATGGAAGCGGCTCCCTTCAGCGCAATGGTTTACCAATTTCCCCTGAAGCCAAAAACAAAATCAGGTAAGAAAAGAGAAAAAATAATCTTAAAAAAAAAATTGTCAAGGGAATATAGCTTACAGCATGGCAAACCAACTTCGTTATCGTTTTGTTTAAGGAATCCAAGTTCAGGTTTGTTAATCGGGATTCGAATAAATCTTTCCATAAAGTAATATTTCCATGGGAGTCAATAGCGGTTTGATCAGTACTCCATGACTCTATGCAGTTGAATACATCTATCATATGATTATAAGTTTCCTTGAGAGCTTCATCATATGCTGCTTCAAGTTCGTCAGATGAAGCAATGCTTTTCTCTCCGTCTAGTAAAATTGTTATCTTTGTATTACTATAGTACTCTGATGATATCAAATTGACCTGGAAAAAGATAAAATTGGTCAACCCTAAAAATTCATAAGAGAATTTAGTTAGGAATTATCATAAGAGACTAATAATACCGACCTTGTCGAATATGTCTTGGTAGCAAAGTAGTAAAGCATTCTTAAACGATGCTTGATGATCGTCTATCTCATAAACTTGTTTCTCAAACATTTCTACCACCCTGAAATTCTGTAGAACCAACAGTTCCATTTGTTTTGAAACTCCATAGGGATGGAGTGAAGCCGATGATGATGGAAGCATTCGGTTATGGCCAAGGAGGTAAGTATCAAGTAAATCCTGCCAAAGCAAAGACATAATAATAAATAAAAAGGTAAATTTAAAATTAATTCAAGATCTCTTAAAAAGTGATGAGGTTAGACTACCTTAGATCTTTGAAAAACTGGTAGATATTCTTCAATGAACAATCGAGTACTGTGTGCTGCGACTTTGACAGACTCGCAGGTAGCCAAATGGTTGTTTTCTACCATTTTTAGTAGTAGACACTCCTCACTCGTCATGGAACACAAGCTATCGAATACTTGCTGCAAAAAAGAGAATGAGCAGAATAAAATATGTATCCTCATATAACATAATTCACACCCTTTATATGCGAAATCTTACTTTTTGCTGCCACATGCATTGAAAAGTTAAATGTTGTTTCTCAGCAAAAGGGCAGTTCCCGTCACTTTGGGAACCGGAATATAGGTTTTCAAAATGCAAAACCCATTTCTTCAAATGTCCCAGTTTTTCAGCAAAACCATAGGCAGCGGCACGATTCTCTTGTTGTATTACAACAAGGTGATTGAGGAAAGAACATGACCGGAGAACCTACATAAAAAATAGAGATCTAATCAAATTACTTGTTTCATTTTTACGACAATTTATTTATACATAATCCACGAAGTAAGCGTATGCAGCTCAGTTGCAAGAAACTAAATTGAAGAATTCTGAAACGTAAATATCTTGCCAACATCAATACCTGTTCATTAGTGAAGTCCTTGTGCAAATTCAGGGAAACCGACAACAGGTTATTCACAGAACTAATGCTCCTGAAATAGTACTTGTTTGTTGCTTCCCATAAGCCAGCAACATTTTCAGAAGGAAGACTCAGAGCTTGACTAAGAACAGCAGAAATATCCTCTTCGGAAGGCAGACCATCTTGTGTTGGTAGCAAATGACTTATATCATAAGAAGACTGAAATAGCCACCAACTTGACTGATCCAATTCCTGATCCTGAGACGTCCAAAAGAAGAGAATATAGTACTTAATTTTGAATTCTTAAAAAATCAGTCTCCAAGAAGTATATGTACTTTGATACCTTAATGAGAGAGGACCGATGCTTGAACAAACCACAAGAGTCCAGTAATTTCAAAAATTCAGATAAAGCCCTTCTCTTGCCTAAACTCTTTCCTTCACCAATCCATAGATCATTGCAAGACACTGCAGTTTGCAAGATGCTGTCAATTGTAGTCCAGATTCCCAGATTCTCCTCTTTGAGTGTTATGCAGGTAGAGTTTGAAGTGAAACATTCACTCAAAGAACCTGCAGGTCCAGAAGCAAGTTTAAAACTCAATCCCTTCACACACAACTACCATCTTCTGAAGAATTTGAGAGAAAAAAAATAAAAAAAAAAAGAAGTAGCCACTTACCGTCTTTTAAACAAGTATTTAAAAATTCAAAATCGGGACTTCTTCCAGACCGCAAGTATTGCAAATTCTCAGTTACTTTTGTTTTCCATTCCAAGAACCAAGAAAACCTGAGCAGTACAAAAGATTGTTCAGGTATTTATCCTTATGGCTAGAGAAAATAATTATATATTTTAAAGATTAATGTCTATGTAATAGTAAGAATACTAGTAAAAGTAGCTTAATTACCTTTCTTCAGCTCTTATTGACAAGTCCGGAATCGGATACTTGGGTGAAGTTTGCACAGTCATTCCCCTTTTTAGTGCTTCTTGATTGATCACAAGCATTATGGGCTTCTGGAGTACATCCTGCTCGAAAAATAGTAAAATATTTTAATGATTAATGTCTATGTTTAATATGTAACTGAATTAAAAAATATTAGAAGTCTAATTATGTCAGATATCATTTCAGAAGCTAAGAATGTGAGTCCAAATGCTAAATTCATAGAAGATAAATTAGGTCAGAATAACCATTCCAGCACTGAGATACAGATGTACTAGAAGATGGATAATACTTGCAAAATAAAGAGTAAAAATAAAATGGATTACTTACAGTATATTTTAGTATGAGCTTTCTAAGTTTCTGTTTGGTCCTTTTTGAGTCATCAACGGACATACTCCTCTCTGGATGATCCCATTTACATAATTTTAGAACTTTTTTCAGTTCAGATTGAATAGTTTTTTTGTTGAGATCTATATGCTCCAACACTCTGCAAGAAGGTATAAAAAATTAAATCAAATGCTAAAGTTTGAGAAAATATCTAATTCAGAAGTAAGAGATATAAAAAAAAACAAATCCAGAAACTTACACAGGCAAATGTTGCACATAGAACCCAAACATATTGTACATGATCTTCAAATTTTCCTCATAATATGAGCTGTGCAGAAATAAATATATACTTTAAGCATCTGATATACAAAAAACCAAACATAAAACTGACAAATAATACACAAGCAAAGACCCAAATTACTTCTTACAAGGAGAAAGATAAGAAAACAAAAATCAAATGATAGATGCTATGCTTAAGATATTTATATTCACTTATAAGTTGAGGAATAACTCTAATCCAACATACAATAATAATTTTATGTTTGCAAAGAACAATAATATATATTTTTAGAATACTGATATGAATCAGTTAAGTTTTAAACTAAAGTAAACTACTAAGGTATACCTTGAGAAACCCACTAGGGTAGCTCAAGTAGCAAGAGTCGGTGCCTAAGAAATCAAAGGTCACGTGTTCGATTCCTACTTAGAACGCATAAGTTGAAGTGCGGGTCATGCTAGCTTCCAAAAAAAACTAAGGCATACCTTGAGAAGAGCCCTCTGCAAATTCCAGCTTTGATATATCCATGTAAAGCAAAAAGAAGTTGAATGCGTCTTCTGAATTCACCAACACTGGATGTTTCCATGAACGCTTTCAAACTGCAATTTTTTTGTGTTAGAACATAGACATGCACTAAGAAAAATCAGAAGAGTTAGCAAGATAACTATGGAAGGGTGGGGGTGGGGGAACACGGGTGAGACAGAGAGAGGGGGAGAGAGAAAGACCTCTCGATAGTTATCTTATTATGTTCAATGAGATCCTTGCTGTGCTTCTGCTTAAGCACCGAGTACAGAGGAAACCATAACTGCAGGAGAAAAAAGAGCCAACATGTCACTATCATCTGCGCATAATATACCACTAGTTGGAGAAGTAATGTGTATATTCACAATATAGCCAGCAGAATCAGCACAAGAACCAGTAAGAAATAAAAAGAAACTTGCATTAAAAAAAGCATCTTCTAATTAGCGTCCAAGTGTTTAAAACATTTTAGTAGACCTAGGACAAAAGTTTGTTAGCCCTTTCGTAAAAGCCTTGCCAAGATCAAGTTTCGAGCTAGATGACAAGTTGGGTATGCACTGTCTGTACAGTCCCATCAAGGGGGAGTGGAAATATTGTCATTAATTAGATAGAGCCTTATCTTTAAAGGCATGTCCTAATTATTAAGAATAATAATTATCTCTTCTTAAATGCATAATAGCTAAGCGATAAAGATCCAATGAGGTTATCCAAGGAAATCTATGGCATAAGAATAACACACAATTGCCATTTAGCTAGGGCCTTGCTCCTTCACTTTGTAATTCTTTGAACGCTTCTTGGGTTTCCTTTTATTCCAACGAAAAAGCTGACCTCTTTAAAAAAACACTAACACACAATTATCCCAATTCTACATTTTGGAAGCATAAGTAAAAAACAAAATGGGAACCAATTGCAGAACTTCCTCAATAGCATGTCAAGTTTGAATCTTCCTTCACCGTATTGTTGTAAAGTGTAAAAAATACATCACAAAAGTCAGCTCAATCCGAAAAGGAAAGATTCCGTTAAAAATCAATTAAGTTGTTGATTTATTGAGAATTAGAAAATATATGATTGATATATTTTTTATTTGATTGTAATTGACTACCTCATTTCTAGAAGTAATTCAGGTATCATCCTCATGTAAAGGAAAAGGTGAGTAACATCAAATTGTTATGCAAATTCAGTAATACCTTTGAAGCATTAACATCAAATTGCTTCTCGACTTCATCAAACATGGCAGGCCAATACTCATATTCTAATTTCTGCCATGAGGATGCAAGTTGAATAATAGATGCTAGTTCGCCTGAGAGAAAAAAAAAATATATGTTATGCAAATTCATGTCTCACACTAAAAGCTTATTTTGTGAACCATATGTCATACCTGACAAGGGAAACTTCGCCACTGTTTCTTGAACCCCTCGAACCTTGTTATAAAGGAACCGCAGGCCAGACAAAGCCTTCCCAAAGAAAGAAGTGTTAAAGCAAAATTCATATCATCATTTAGAGGTCAATACATTTATTGACACAAAAAGATAATATATGCACAGAAGAACCCAGAACAAAAATGCAGGCTAGGAAAAAAACAATCAATCGGAATCTACCAGCAAAGATGTACAGAATTCAGTTTTTGTCAAACTTCTGAAGCATAACAGGGAAAAGAAAATGTTAGAAGGGATGAATCACTTCTAGAACCTAAAACAATAACTGATTTGAACATAAAAAAAGAAGTTAAAAGCCATGCACCAAAGATCAAGCAACCCTGTTGATAACAAAGAGATACAAAATAACCTAAATGAAGCATATAATATTAGTAGATAAAACATAGTTTGCAGTACTTTGAGATATATGTCAATATTCTTGTGATTTAACTTAAAGCATCATCATAAAATCATTCTTTTTTACTTGATACACATTTCTTGTCTCATTTTGATACATGCATTTAAGGTCCTCTACTAGATGTATATGATATAAAAATGAATTGTTAAAATTCACTACCTTATGCAGAGGAGTGCTCAAAGGAAATTCCAATATTTTCTCAGTTATATCCTTTATTGTCTGAAGAGCATAATGGTTATCCCATTCAGTCATAAGAGTCATTATAGACCGTTGTAAAGCAGTTACTGGCTCCACAATCTTAGAAAACTCAGGAGCATTGGCATCCTATACAATGCACAAACAAAAAAATTGTAAGAATCCCATCAATTTGAATGGGAGCATATACATGACAGGAGAAGTTATTAACCTTGTAAAAGTTATATGGGCGATCAAAACCACATGAGATGTTGAATTTTTGCTCATGCTCCAAGCAAAGATGGAGCATTTGCTCTGGCACAAGTATAGCATCCAAATTGGAGTATATTAGGCCATTCATATCTGCAGAGATGGCATGGAAATAAATATGGTTAAACACAATAACACTATGATCTGCAGCTTTCATCTCTTAATTCAAGACGAATCACCTGTGCTCATTTTTTCTCCCAACTTGTAAGAGCCCAAGAAGGATGTCAATCTCTCAGCTTCAGACACTTTAAAGTTCCCGACCTAATTGGGATAACAACAAAATATAAGCTGGAAATATAATCAAAACAGCATAAAATGGGGAAAGAATGTCCGTAAGATCTTAAAATGGAAACCCTATTAATATCTGTAATTTTATCATTCCATTGTAAGTTAAAGTATAGAATGTGTTCCAACAGGAGATTAGTTCCCCACTTCCATCTCTTCAATATAGTTGAAAAACATTTTTTTTGCAATTATAAAATCCATTTCAAATACCCTTTGAAGGCAGAGCATTACCAAACTTGCCAGGTACGCAAGAAAAAGCTAAGAATCAAGAACATGTTTTAGATAAAAAAAAATATTACTGCAACATTTACAGTGCAGAAAGTACAAGAGCTAAAAATTTTGAGAATTCATACAGCGTGCAGAAGATCCTTTGACCCAAATAACTGATTGTGGGTGTTGACAAGGTTGTTCAGTAAAGACTCCTCGATAAATTTCCATTCGTCTTCCAGAGTATCATTTTCTTCATGAGCATTCTGTCAAAAGGAAGCATGGCATCAGAATGTAGCTCTAAGTAGGAGGAAATACTGTACATTTTCATCCACAAAAATCGTTACCTCCGCATCCAGTTCCTCTTCAGAAATCAGATCCTGCCATTCTGAAGACATTTCGTCTCCAAACGGACTGTCTTTAATTGACCTATCAATCTCCATGATCTTACCGATGTTAAATGCACGAGGCTTAAATATGTACTGCCGAGCTTCATCAGTTTCTCTAGCTTTTATTTGGACTTTCATATCCACCCAAAGGCTTGCAAACTTTTCAAATGTGTTCTCCAGAAACTGTTTCACATAGTAAATATGATCAATTAGAACACATTGTATTTGAAATTTGAGATGCATGAGAACAGTATGTAATGTTTCTTACAGCAAAAGATTCATCATCCATTAATTGTGCATCAGCAATAGAGTGTGCAGCACGAAGAAGGATGTTTTGATAAATATCAGCCTTCAAAGGAAGAATTAACTCCTGCTATATTTAAAAGGAATATAGTGAAGAGAGGTCATATAATAACCAAGAATTACGTGAAAAAAGAGATCTCTCACAAGAACACAGACCTTATTATCTGAATGGACATCAATAGAAGCAACCATATTTTCTAGCAAATTCACATCCAATTCATTTACGCTTATCGGAGAAACAATGTGACGGGAAGGAATCATTCCCTCACTGATCAAGTCAAAGTCAAAGGAGAGAGTTTTCAATGCACAGCCTCGAGGAAATCTCACAAATGCATATACGGACTCCTGTCAGGCAAAACAATGAAAGCTGGTGATAAAGCATATAGGAAGACCATGTAATTAATAATATCAGACAATCAAGACAGTGAGGACAACTAGAATGTGGCTTATGAATCATACCTTAACCTGATTCAAATTTCCCATGCCAATCCTCTCAAGATATTTTTCCTGAGTGGCACTAGAAAGAACCAATGACAAACCTAGTTTCATTTCATACACTGCTATCTGAACAGGTTGAATTATATCAATGTATGCAGCATAGTCAGTTGATAAGCGGCTGATGAAGTTGCTTGATGTCACCTGAGTAAGCCACAGGAAAGTAGAACAATCATAACTAATTGAAGTAGGCAAAAATTATACGATATCAGAAGAATAAAAGTGTAAAGAAGAATCAAATGAAGCATAGTAACTACCTGCCAGTTGCGCATTTGTTCCATTAAAATCTGTGTATCAATGCTTTTGACATTCTTGATCGAGTCAAATGAAGGCATGATCATCTTTAGAAATTCAGAACAGAGATTTTTTAACTCCAGAAATTTCCCAGGATCAGACCGGTATACAACCTGAGTGAATGAGTTAAAT
Source organism: Impatiens glandulifera (assembly GCF_907164915.1). Classification (NCBI taxonomy): domain Eukaryota; kingdom Viridiplantae; phylum Streptophyta; class Magnoliopsida; order Ericales; family Balsaminaceae; genus Impatiens; species Impatiens glandulifera. The sequence goes on from NC_061864.1 coordinate 21,403,948, forward strand.
GAGTCCACATTTGGATGTAGATAATAAATTACTGGACAAAATGCAGACAGAAAATAATCTAAAACCACTTCAAGACAACAATTTTAGGGCTACAGTTGTGAGATAACAATCAATCTAGTCTCTTACGAATAAAAAAAGAGCTCATTCATATCATAATATATGCATCACAGAAAATTTATATAATAAATAGAAGTAGCAAACCTTTCTCTGGAACATTCTACACTCATCTTTTAGATTTGCCAATCTTGTTCTTTGTTCTTCTGCTTCCCTTCGGGCAAAAGATCCAGCCAAAAATACACATTCCTCTCGTACCTATGAGATGTACATTAAGAAAGTTTATCCGAATGAGACATCCAACAAGGTGAAGCAACGTAAGAAACTCAAGAAGAATAAAAATAAGCTAAACTTTTCTAAATTTTTAACCTGTTCCATCTAAATTCTATACACTTCCACATTTTTTGTTCAAAAGAGGGGAGTTCTAGATCATGGGATCTATAAAGTTTCTAATTTAATATTGATTCTTCTTTCTGTTAAAATCCAATAATTCACTAAGATAAGTACTATAAAATTTGAACAGGAACAACTAGAGCAAACCATACCTTGATATCAAGTTCCAACAAAGCAATATTTTCAAGCAACTTCTGGTACTTGGAGGAGTACTTCACAGTAGGATCCATATCATCACACAATATCAAGAGATGATAACGAATTACCCCTATATGCAACCAGGCACATCCTAGCCCATAAATTGAGTCTGCAATTCCTGATGTTGTTAATTTACAGTAAAGATCAAATGTTGTTAGATTTCATGTGAAAGTCTACTGCACTTACCCGACGAGCGCTTAAGATACAACTCATTCAAAGTTGGCTTGAGAAACGGTTCCACCAATGAAACAAATCCAGGGTGGCTTGATGACTTGAGAAGAGAAAGCAACTTCTTTATATCATTTTGCTGACACCAAAGGAAAGAACCAAAATTACCACATACTCAAATTGCATATCATTTACCTACATAGAGCCATTTTACTACCAACAATATAGAGCTTGGATATGTCGTGTCAAATTCAGCGATTTATATCATTAGAATGTTTGCATACACAGATGGCTACGAAAATAAATTTATGTACCGTTTTAAATTCTTTCTGCGATGAACAAAGAATTGACTTGATCAAGATAAAATCATCAGCACAAAATGACTTCTGATGAGCATATATAATCTGGAGAAAATAACATTACATTGTCAGTACTCAAAGCCATTGTGTTCCAAAAATTAAAAACAAACATTATCAGTGTCATCGTCTATTAGAAGGATATACAATACCTGTTGGAAGAGAGAGATAGCAGCACAATAGAGATCGTTCTGTACATCGGTCACTGGTAGAAAACTTCTCCAGAGATAATGTGAAGCAAGTCTAAGCTTCCAACAATACAATGGGTACTCATTGACAGAAGGTTCACTTTGCCTGAATAGAGAGAAATACATTTGAATAAGTTAGAAGCAAGGTTGTGATGCACTAAAAGACAAGTCATAACTAAGATATTACAGAAGGATAAATTACACCCATATAAAGTTAGAAGCAAATGGCTTTAAATTGATTTCTTATTTTGTTTGGAAAAAACAGAGTTATTTCTCTGCTTACATGTAAAAACATCGTTCAAGCACAACAACAAAAGACATGTCAGAATCATAAAAAAATACAAGAAATCCATGAAAAACACACAATACACACCCTAACAATGACACAAAAAACAATCAAACCATTTAAAAACAATCAAACCATTTAAAAACAATCAAACCATTTAAAAACAATTCAAAATATTTAAAAATCATTTTGAGTTTCTCTTAAACACAAAATGCCTCAACCCATCAGGGTAGCTCAAGTGGTAAGGGTCTTAACTAAGAGACCAAAAGTCTCAGGTTTGATTCCAATTAAGAACAATCTCATTTAAAAGGGGGGTCATGACTGTAGGTAGCCGTGCTAACCACCCACAATATACCCGGATCACAAAAAAAACACACACAAAATTGGCTCAGCCTATAACCTACAATAAGATAGGTATCGTCCATATCACTTTCGGACTTTTTTATTCTTTTTTTCTAACTTTTACTCTTGATCTTACAGCAGAACACCACATCATTTGTTTTTTAACATCTACAAGATCCCTACCCATTCAATAGATCAAGGCAGATCAAAATAACAGCCAATAAGATAAGAAAAGGTACACCTTATAAAATTTAATGCATAACAAAGGCTTAATTTTACATTTTTTTTCTCATGTTGGAAGTACTTAACATGATCAGAACATTCAAAAAACAACTAAAATAATAAAATAAGAAGTATACAGATGCCAAAGAGTTCCTTACAAAATCCTGTTGGCAGTGGAAAATCTTATGGGCTTGAAAAGTGCATCTGGTAGCAGCATGCCCTCAATATTAACATTGGCTATGCCCTGAAACAGGTAACATTATTATGTCAGGCAAAAACAAAGGAAATTTTACAAGAGTTCATAACTGTCCAAATACATAAAAACAAATATGATATCACACTAATTCACACCTTAGTTTCAGAAGGCTGGAGACTCCATATCAATGAATGCCAACAAAACCACATCTCAAGCACGAAACTAGCAACTTTGATATTTTCTGTAACCAATGGAATGAAAACTAGTTGGCAATCAAACAAAGGAAAATAACTGAGTTAACATTCTTACAGACCTTCATTTGGTGTTGCTAAAACATCAAGTGTCCATAAAATCTTCTGGTGCGGTGCAAGAGTAATTGGAGGTCGTGATGAGAAGTCCAGTGAAAACTTCAGGCAAAATTCCAGCTGATCAGATAAAGTAGATGGATCCGACTGCAATGAAGAAAAACAATGAGACCCAAGAGGAGTGAGAAATATACATATGTTCCAAAAAGAACTCGTGAGTTCAATCGTGATAAAAGATTAAAGCATGAAAGAAGAACCCAAAATAATTCCCAACAGCGTAATAAAGTATTGTAAGAATGGCGTCTATCTGAGTCGACAAGCTAAAACCTTTGGAATACAAAATTAGAACTCTCTAGAAAACTGACAATGATCTTGCCAGATAAAAGCACATGATTAACTGAAATTAAGAAAGATCATGTGAGCTTACAGGAGAGCCCTCTTTTCCATTGACCAAAACAAAATCTGATAGCTTCTTAAGTAGTTGCAGATCAAACAAAAAGGCTGCCTTCTCAACTATGGGACGTGTATCCTGCCAACCATCAAACCCAAACTTTCTGCACAATATCTTAGGTGACAATATGCAACACGCAGTTAAATTTTTCAAAGACATAGTAGTGCACTTGCTGGCATCTGAAACAGCTTTCAACTGGTCCTTTTCATGTGCTAGTCTTTTAACAAGCACCTACATGAAGAAATATAATGCACATGAGAATTGCAAAAAATAAATATAAAAAATATAAACCGTGAGTATATTAGGAATAAACCTGGTACATCTCCTCCAGTTGATCGACAGGGTCACTTTCCTCAATGTTTGTCATAACATATGTTGACATACTGATACCTACATGAAAAAGACCATGGTTTGTGTGACATTCAAGATTCAATCTTTGACATCTATAAAGTTTAAATACATGATAGTTCACCCTTTTTCTAACAAACTTTCAAGAGTTAACTTATTTTTGGTAACTGCGTTCAACATTAAATTAGAAAATAATACAGCACTTTCCTGTTAAGCTAGTTTGATAAGAGAATTGAATTAACCACTTAATTCGTTAAGTAAAAAAATTGGATATATGACAGTCACACTAAGAAATTTCCAAATTTAAATATAATTGTATCACAACTAATATAAATTTTTAATTGAACCTTATCAAACTATTTCAATAACTGTCCAAAACTATTTAATATATTACCTTCCAAAGCCAGTCGACGAAGTCCAGGACTAGAAGACACGGCACCTGTAATAAAGCTCTCATCTGTAGCTAAAACAGACATTGAACCCCGTTTGGGGAGTACATTATCTCAGTACAAACACAATCATTTTAATAGGAAAATACAAGAGAGTCAAAATCATATCATAGCATTTATTTTATTTGAAAGAGAGGATAGCAAGTTAGAGCAAAGCAAAAATATGAAAAACACACCACTGTTTCTCTTCTTTGCATCATTCGGCCAGACTGATTCACAAAGTCGCAAAAGCTGGGATTGATTTGAATGCATAACAGACGAAGAAGCTACAAGTGGATGACCTCCATGTACCCACAGTAGAGACTTCTGCAAATAGTGACCCCATGAAGTTTCTCCTTTCAGCCTTTTGCTCTCCATCTGTGTTGCATATATCCATGCATTACAAAACTCAGCATTTAATGCAGAAAAAGGAAACAATAGTGCAGCTAATAAAATATGGTAAGAACAAAAATATAGCTTGTGAACTAACCAACAAGGCAACAACTTCATCTGGAAAAAGGTATTGCAATTTTTCAGCACTTTTCAACAAAGAATGCCATGACAGTTGTAAATTCTCACTCTGGCCTGATGTAATAGATGTCCAAAATGATACATGCTCTTCAATAAGCCCAGCATAAAGCTGAACCAGTGAACTGAACTCTGGTGATTGGACTAGTCCATTGAGCAGTTTTTCTTCCAGTCTTCGTAGAGCAAAAAGAAAACGTTTCAGGCACTGATCTTTGTCACTATATTCAAACAAACTGTCAACTTTCCACGGCTGGAAATTAATATGGCATCCCTCTTCTTCAGCTTTCCATTGTTGAAATGTAACCCTTAACAAGCTAATGCATCTTATTGAGTTCAGGAGTTCATTTTGAGATTCTAGCATGTTATTAGAGTCAGTAGATTGTGATATTTTATCGTCTGATAAATCAACTAACTCCAAGGACAGCATAGGTATAGGCCAGGATTCAAGATCTACATTATGATGAGACAGAAGCTTGCCACGGCATTGGAAAATACAATTCCAAATAGGATGATTCAACTCCTCTTGTAAGGAAGAGAGAAAAGAATTAAAGAAATTTCCAGAATCTGGTGTTAACTGAAGCGCAAACCAACTGAACCAATGAAGATAAAGCGGAAGATCATGTTCGGTGGCTTGTTCAATTGTCCAGTTTGCAGCCAACATAAGTCTCCTTTTCATTAGCCCCAAGTCACCGTCTTCCTGTGATCCATGATGAGAAAGATCTGAATTCGGAAACAAGGATGTCTTCAACATCTTCATATCCATTAGGTAAGGCCCCATTTGCCTCTTAATGTGGGGTGAACAATGCATAGAAGATGCACCCTGCGCACCAATATACTCCAGATACATACAGTTCTGTCTGATACAAGCTTCTCTTGAATATTGAACAAAATCTCTAATTTGTAGTGGTGAAGGCCAGCCCCCTGGAAGACATGGAGAACCAGAAACTACATAGAACTTGGGTACAGACAGAAAAGTATGCATCACATATGATAAGATATCATTTCCCCTGGCCTTCCCTAGAGATGAAATATATGTATATTCCCAACTAATCTGGAGGCTCCATACTAATTGACCACCGCCAGCAAGAAGTTGCTTTAATAATTGTACCCACCGACCAAGCTCAAGATATGTAATGCTGACATTTAGACACAATCCTTCATTCTTGGTGTACAAGTGGGATTTCGCCATTGAGTCTACCACCGAATCGAAAGGAATACCCGAGAGGATAAGAAACTGACGTACATCATTAAGCTCATCAACATGATGATTATCATCACTAGCATTGTTTAGTAGCCAATGAGGAGGCATGATATAAACCTCAACTCCTCTGTTTCGCATTGCACGCGAGATCTCTCCATAACTAGGATCAACAGTCAGAAACATCCGAAATTTTGGATGTGGATGGATAACCTTAGGCTTCCCGTCTAGAGTTCCACACTCATTAATTGTGATTGATCCACGTGACTCGACTAAAGAATTGATTCGATCAAGAACCTACATTTAGCACATAGTTTAAAGATTCAGATAATAACTCAACTATAGATGCAATAGATTGAAAATAGGTGAGAGTACAAACTGTAGGATTGCAAAGATTTGCATTCTCCAAGATAATCCACTCTCCATTCTCCACAGCTTTTACTAAAACCCCAGTAACCCATTCAAATTTTGCTGAATGAGACTTTCTAGAGCTGTCTTCTTGCTGTAACTCGAAGCATCCAAGTAATTCAGATATGTCCGTCGCAGAAGAAAGATTTAGTTCATTTAGAACATTTCCTGTGAGCTCTGAAAGAAGCCTTATTATTGAGGTCTTTCCAGATGAAGGAGAACCAACCAATACACACAACCATCCTTGCTGCACGCAAGTAGAAACAGCCTCCAAATTATGGCGTATCCCAGGCAAAAGTTTTAGCTCACTACTAAGAGCTTTTGATAATTGAACATGACTTCTTTCAATACGGGTATCTCCAACAATCAAATAGCCAGGAGTAAGCTGCACCCGAGGATAGGGATTCAAAGATGGCTTCACTCCAAATATCTCAAAGAATAGTTTCAGAATTTCTTTTCGATCGGTCTCTTTACGCATTCTCTTGATGTAAATTGTATTGACGAAGCAATCAATTCTTGATCTTTGAGGAGCACCTAAATTTAGATAATGCGTGATAGATTTAAAAAAATGAAATGTAAGAATTGTTAAGAAATCTTAAAGAACAAAACAAGATACAAAACCTTGTATGAGCTGACACAAACGAACCACATCCCGAAGGTTAAACTCCCAAGGAGAACCACCTTGGCCAAATTTGCGATATATCATAATGTCTTCACATAACCTCTTATTAAAATGAATGATCTTGTCAAGTAATGACTCTGAGATTGATGGGAAAAGGGAACTAGATATGAATTTGTAGTCCTCCTCAGCTAACTGGTCTACATAAACCTGATATCATTGGATGGCATCAGTGAGTATATAATATTATGTTAAGCATCATAAAATTTAAACAATTGTGTTAAGATAAAATACATTCCCTAATAACAATACCTTCGCAAAACGGTTTAGAAATGATTTTGGGAGCTCCTTACGGCCACCACCCTGATAAGATGGGTTTTGGCATGCAAACACTCTGAAGGATGGTGGGCACTTGTAGGTAATACCTAATTCTGGGATGAAAACTTCAGCTCGATGATCAAGGATCGCATTCAAACCCTGAAACAAAAATAGATCAAACCGTGTGCAAGATATATACACTTGGAGCATCAAGTGATATAAGAGAAAATCACACCTCTAAGACTGACTGTGAAGCAAGATTAAGCTCATCCAGCAAGACCCAATACCCATTTTTGAGAGCCTACACAATATAGGAAAAATATGACAGGTTAAATTCTGTCAATTTCCAACATAATGGCATAAAGGATTACCAAGTCACAGAATTAAAACCTGCAAAAGGATTCCGTCTGACCATGCAAATTGTAACCCATCATCACTCTCAACAGGCAGGTCTGAACCTAATAGATCCATCAGATCAGTCTGCATAATTGTAATTTTAAGATTGTTACCAAAATCATATAACTACGACGAGAAAGATTTATAGAGATTGTACAAGGAGAAACTAGGTATACTCAGAATTTTACCTGTTCTGATAAGTTTATTCGCACAACCGTATGCTGGGAATATTTCCCAAGAGCCATAATCAAACTTGTTTTTCCAACACCAGGGCTTCCTTCCAATAAAACTAGAAAGCATATTGAAGATGTTATTATCCAGAAGAATAAACGGGTGATACCAATGCAACCACAAGGTGTAGTGAATCTTTACCAGGCTTCTGTAGCTGCATAGCTCGCAGCACTCTTAAGGCATTTTTGCGTGTAGTTTTTGCTGAGAACTCAAAACCCTCAGCGTCAAGTGGCGCATTGCCTGCATCCACACATATATTCATGAGGAAGAGAGTCCTGGGCAATACAAAGAACAAGAAGGGCAACAAATCCATGCAGGACACCAAATTGCAAAGATTAAAACCGTATGTCTTTTAAGTCCTCATGCTGATAAATCTATGACATTGAACCCAAAAATACACATAACAGGAAAATCACAAGAAGAATTTCTGATTCCTCTGAAAAACTATGGAGCAGATGGTAGTTAACTCAAATTAGGAGTTAACCAATACACAAAGAAGGAGAGATGGGAAGATATGTATTATTTCAGTATCAACAGAATCAAGGTAACCATGGACAGAATGGAAAGTATACTGTAAATATAGCATTAGAGATCTCTGTCATAGACAAAAGAATTACAACTGTTTTAAACTCTACTACAAAGGCAAGGCAGATATTTTCCATTTTTTTTATTCCAGGGAGATGAGAAAGAAGGAAATGTACTCTACCTTTGGAGATGAAAAAAGGATTGATTCCAAAAACATCATCACATTCCATGTGATCACATGATGGATTATGTCCAAGATCACCACAGTCATAATTTTCTACACTGTAAAGCCTTGGGTCAAGCAAACTGAAATTGTCAACCTGTTTAACAGGAAAAGACATGCAATTCTCAATTAAATGGTAATCACCATGTCAATAAAGTGACGTATAAATCTTCATTAAGAATAACATGGAAAAAAAAGTGTCATTTTATCTGGATATTGGAATACCTTTAGTTGTTCAGAAAGAAAAGAAAAGCAGCTCTCCCTCAACTCTCCAGCCTCAGTTTCCACTATCCCTGTTCCTGAATTAGAAAAACACAAACAGAATGACAAGGGTGAAATAGCAAAAATGTATGAGGCAGTAGAGCTTTATTTTCTCCTAAACGGGATAAAATTAAAAGAGATAAATACCTATACATCATTCCAATTTTGAAATGATATTTCATATTCAACCTAATTGGAAACTAAAACATACCTAAACTTAGGCCATCAAGCAACACAAGGAATAGCCCGTGCAAGCATGCAACTTCTGGTTGTAAACTCCCTTCAGTTGAATTTATAAAATCAACCCAAGATAATAAATCTCTGACTGTCAGAACCTTTCCTGTTTGTAACTCATTGAACCACTGCAAGCAGAATCATTGAAGTAAAATTTAATGAACGTATTGACACATCCAAGAAGACCATAAGACACCCATTTTGACACACATGACAGCTCAAGATTCTGTCAAACTTTCAAGTCAAGATACTCAGAAACCAAAAAGAGCTTGTTTTTCTCATTCAGTAATATTATGATGCATAATAAGCTACAGTCAGTGGAGGCTTATAAGAAGAACTCATCAACCCACGGTAAGGTATTGAAAAAACAAATAAAGCATGACAGCCCAATAACAAGGATGTCTATTTTATATGCGATTTTAAGTAGTCCCTTGAGATCATATTTCACTCCCGCCTGTTATTGGTACTTCTATTTTAATAAAATATCTCTGCAGAAGATGTAGGCATTTTTTTCTCCATTTTGTTATCTTTAAACAGGAAAAAGATGCATAATTATTCAGTGTTTTGATAAAGAATTCAGAATAATGTCATCAATCATCTATTGTGTCACATGCTTTAATCTCTCTAAGAACAAAAGCATCTTATGTTTCTTTGTTTTGTCTAAGAGAAAAAGCAGGGCATATAATAATTGCAAAGTAAATTAAAGTTTTAAAACCTGACTGGTTTAAATTAACCTTCATATATGTTTTCATACAAATAATGTGAAACCAATAACACCTCCTAAACCCTACAAAGGCAATAAAAAGGACAAAGAAAGTACCAATTCATGAGAAGTAAAAACATGATCATGCACCGGATGTACAGAAAAAAGGAACAAAAAGATATCTCAATCAAATAAGTTGAATCCATATACAAAGTCACATAAAACGAATAATATTGTGTACCTTCCAAAAGTTCAGCATATGCTCAACAATGCATGATAGTTCCTTCTTGTGAATCCTGCAAATCAAAATGTAAAGAACACTCTGAAACCATACATACCTAACCATCAGTTTGCAAATACAAGTATAGTTAATCTCTGACCTCCATAAAGCTATATCTCTAAGCTCATCTAAATCACCAACATGGGGGACCCATATTTCAGTGAAACGATTTCGGAGGGCTGGAGACAGCTCCTTTTTACCGTAATCACCACCAGGATTCATTGTTGCAAGGAGTAGAAAGTTTTCATGAGCAGTTACTACTTCAAGATCAGAACCCCCTTTCTCAGCCAGTGCCTAAAGAATAGTAAAGGAAGTGAAGAGACACGCCAATTGATCAAGAAGAAGAAAAAACTTAACTCAAAAACATAGAACTGAATAACAAAAAAAAGGCGGTCACTTCAAACTCAAAGTTACTCATAAAATAGAAAAAGAAGTGCGATAAGAAAAGAACAGAAGATATTAGACGAGTTAATGTAACATGCATCTATGGGGAAAAAAGTAAATAACTGAACTTAGATGTAAAGTTTAAGTAATTCCTAAACTTTAACAACTAAATAGTCCAAAAGTTTGCATAAGGACTATTGATCATAAAAAAAAATATTCCTAGCAAAAATAATTTTTACACAGAAAAAGGTACGAATAAGTCTCAAAATTTGGCTGATAACTCAAATAAACTCTTCAACATTAGAAAAACTCAAAATCTTGTAATAGAGTTACAAATCAACCTACAACTAAGCAACTTCGATGCCCAAATATTTTCTTCAACACCTCCCCCACTCCCCTCTCCTTTGTTTTTCTCCCCTCCTCTTTCTCTCTTCCCCTCTCTCCAGTACTTTCTACTTTGACAAGATAATTACAGTTGCCTTGTTATATAAGAGGAGTCAAATCAAAAAAACAGGTGATTCTCATAAACTAGCCCAACTGTTAATACTATCATCACTGCCTACTTCAATTCAAACGAAATTTTATAAATGTATCACAAATAGCACATGCTGAGTTGAACAACACCAATTGATAGCAAAAAAGACATACCCTTCAGAATATGTTATATATCACTAGCATAAATGTAAAATTTTAAACTATTTTTTACCTTTTCAATGTTTAGGACCTTATTTGTAATTGTTCTATTATGTGAAGTTTCAGGGCCTGTTTATGAAAATTAATAGCTTGCTGACATTGGGATAATACGTACCTTCTTTACAAATGTTATAGATATCTTGTAACTATTTAAAGGTTCACAAACTTATTATCATACTATGATATACTGAAGTAAAAAAATTCTGCCCTGCTTATGCACAACATCCTTTTACAAAGAGCCGTAATTTAATCTATTAAAATTAAAACACAATACAAAACAATAGTCTTGAAAGAACAAAACAAACAAAACGTAGCTCTTTTTAGTTCTTCTCTGTGTGTATTGAAACAACAAGAAATCCAGTTTCAGAATGCAGCCAATATTAACAGATTACTTATGTTGAAGTGATTAACAACAAATCTCAGAAGTATATAAACATACCAATTTCCTTTCTGGTTCCAAGACACTGTTTAATCTTTCAAGGACACTATCATCTGCAAGGGAAATTTCATCAACAAGAAATAAATCTCCCTGCTTCATGGCTTGCACAAGAGGACCATCTTCCCACATGAAAATAGTCAGCGATTTCTTTTGCAGTTCAGCTAGAACTTGTTTCAATTGTTCCAACAAATTAAGGTCAGAAAGTGAAACTTCAGGATGTGCAACACGACCCTGCTTGTAGCTATTCAATATAAAATCTATCTTTTCGATAGTTGAAGAAGCTTGACGAATATCGGTAGGGATTCTCTGCAAACAAAAATATGTGTTTGCATATTTATAATCCATATAATGATTAAAAGAAATACAGAGGATGCATAAAACTTGGAAATGGAGACTATGTTAATTTATGCAGCACAAACATACAGCATCCTCGGGAAAGCAGACTAAGGGCTTTGATTGCATCAACTTTTCACAAAGTTCACTGAAATCCAGTGCAACTTTTGATCGATCACGTATCGGATGGAATCCCTGTTCAAAAAATGAAAATATGTTGATTGTAAGTTGTGATAAAGTTTCAATAGGAATATTACAACATCTGAATATAGAGATATCATTTCCTATAAACAAGTCAACTAGAACAACTAACCCCAAGAAAATCGGAAGTCTCTGTGTACCGATGGCAATTCAAAATTTGTAAATCAGAACCTAACATTGTGCTGAGCAATTGGCAGACAGTTGTCTTCCCACCACCTGTTTCTCCAATCAGGAGGACAGGCTCACGCATTTCATAGCACCTCTTTATTAGGAAGTATAACCTCCACATACTTCTTGTCCACACAACACTACAGTAAAAAGGATGGAAATTGTAAGTGATTTAAGAAGGTTGAATAATAGAATCCATGTTATGGATTTTTTGTAAAAGATGCATACTTTCCAGGATTTGCAGAGCAGCTCTCCGACTTAAAATCTCTTCCTCCATGTTTCTGATCATCGCAGAATAATTAGTGGAAGATCCAGTTAAGATAAAACTAGAAGCATGCAAAAATGCACCAATTGCTCTGAAGGCCTAGGAGAATGAAACATATATTGACCAAGATCCTTTAAACAAAAAGCCAAGAGTAAACCTCATTTCTCATTATAACAACCCACAATCTTGACCATTCAGTATTAGAAAAAAGAGTTCAAATAAATAATGGTGTAATTTAAAGATTAGGATTCCATTTTATAATTTTATGGGACTTGACAGATACAGGATATAAGACTAGGATTGCAGAAGGAACTGGTGTAAGTATGTGTCCACCTTGAATTGGTATGGTCCTTGGTGCTTAGCAGACAAATCTCATTATGAATCTATAAATCAGAAAAAAAATGAAGGCGTTCTCCACATTTATTGTGATTATCAAATGAATTAGTTCTCCATATTTAATGGTTAATATCAGATGGATTGATTTGCCTTGACTGGAGAGGATGTATTTAGCAGGAAAATATCATCATTGTCTAATTGGGGAAATGTCAAAGCTTAAGAAAGAAACTTCAAAATAGTTCCAATGAAATGAAGCTTCGGTCTTTTGCAAAAATGAGACTCATTTTCGTTGATAAGAAACAGGCAATAGCTTATTCCATGTGGTTAGATATACAAAATGATCTCATTACTATTGGCAGTCAGCAGAAAGGTATTTGATAATCTATGCGCAAGGTAGATTAAGATTGTTATGAGCAGAGTGGACGTTAATCTTAAGTTCTTCAACATGGAGTGGAATTTTACAATCAATGTTAACGACTCGTAGAAAGCCAGGGGTTGATGAGTTGAGTAAAGGACAAGGAAACTAGTCTACTTTTTGTAACATGTGAACATTTTTGGGAACACTGAGACCTATATAGACATATACTAAGAAGTGTAGTTAATAAGCATGCTAAAAATACACCAGATAGAAAGTGAATATTAATGGGCCTTATTACGAGAGATAAATGGATAGGATGTCAAACCTGGTTATATATATCATCTACGGAAAGCTTGGCACCAAACCGCTTCTCCAAGACATCTTGAATTTCCTTCTTCTCGCCCTCATCTCTAAGTCTTTCTGCTAATAGAAAATAGCCATCTTGGGCCAAAACTTCATTGGATAGAAAGGAAGTTCCACCCGATGCTTCGTAGAATTCACCACTTCTCATGAAACGAATCGCCCATCGAAATAAATCTCTCGGTGTTATAAATCCATGCTTCCCAGCAAAAACCTTACTGCCCTGCCTGCGCAGTTGTAACTCTTTCATAACTTCAACCATTTTCTTCGCATATTTTTCAGGAACTTTATACCTATTCTGCAGAATAGTACTCAGCTCTTTTTCTGGAATTTCGTCAACATGAATTTCCACAAAACGGTTACGAAATGCACGGGAGAGTATCTTACGCCCACCATAGATTGTGGGCGGATTTTGTGTTGCGAAAAGCATAAAATCAGGATGAGCATGTATCGTCTCTTGAAGTTCAGGCACAAAGAGCTCCCTGTTGTCATCTAGCAGCCTGTTTAATGCTTCTAGAACATCTGATGGAGCCAAGTTAAGTTCATCCAGAACAATCCAATGTCCATGACGAACAGCCTTAACCAAAACACCTTCTTGAAAGACAAGCTGCCCTTTGCTGTCAGTAACGTAAGAACCAAGGTATTCCTGAAGATCTGTATGTTCATGATTATTGATGCGAACAAATTCATGACCAGTTATTGCAGCAAGATACTGAACAAGGCTAGTTTTCCCACTAGATGTAGGTCCTTGTAAGAGAACAGGATACCTACCCACAAATATAGCCCGTGCTAAGTCCTGAAGATGTTTTCTAACTGTTTCAGTCAAGACATAATTCTCAACAAACCCAACAGATGAACAGTTCCTTTCCACAACCACATAGTTCTCAAAGGAGATTTTGGGGGGCGGGCTAGCATCCAACAGATGTGATAAAATCATCTGATTCATGGATTTAGCACTAGGGGTATCCAGTAATGTAAGAAAAAACATACAAAAACCATCATAAAGAGCTCTATTAAATCCAAACTTCCTTCTGGCCTTCCTAATATATTCTAGTGCACGGTAAAGGGACCTCAAACTATACTGAGGTTTCTGATTGGCCCCATCCTGAAGCCTTTCTTCAGATATCTTCCTAGCAGCTTTATAGAAAGATGCAATTTTCTTAACTAACTCACCGTTTTTCGCATGTTGATCATCCATAAACTGATTAATAAACAAAATCAGGTCGTTATCATCAATCACATCATCAAAAAAGTACTCTGTAAATTTACTTCTCAACGAGAAGGGCAAGTCTCTCTTTCCGGCATCAGTAGCTGGATTCATACAAGCAAATAAGCGGAAATTGGGATGCCTGTGTATATGTTCAACATCTCCTCTTTCAGCTAAACAGAAAGATCCATTTTCATCTTCAAGGACACCAATTATTCTTTGCAAAGTCTCTGGAGGTGCCAAATTTACTTCATCAAGCAGAATCCATTCTCCAGTTCTAAGAGCAGAAACAAAAGCTCCTTCTACGAATGAAAAAAACCATTCCAGAAGAGTCGTTGATCTGTGCATAAGCAGTTTGAAGTTTCATAGAGAAAACACTCCAGGTTTTCTCTACCTCAGGACGCAAACCCCTCTTCCGCTTTTTACCTGATCCAGATTTTACTAAACTGAACTTATCAACAGCTTTCTGGAATCCATTTAGAAGCTTCTTCCACTTTCCATCAGTGACCATTTTTCTCAAAACATCAAGATAATCCTCATTATCCTACATAATATAAAGATATAAAAATTCTCATATATAGTCATTAAAAAACCGATATGCATAAAAATCAATGTTTAGAACATACCTTCATAGAAAATGTAGTCCTAAAAAGGTTCTCAAACTCCTTAAATAATGGTATGCATATATACCTCGCATTGACCGGTTTGAAACCTCCTAATAAATCAGTAGCGTCACTTTGCTGACTTAAGTTCTGATTTCAAAATAAAGTTATACACATCAGCTGTAATTATGAAAGTAGACAAGCTTAGATGACAATGAAGTGTATAATATCGGTCTAAAGCAGCTTACCAGCACAGTAAGTTTTTGACCAAGCTTCTGGGCAAGAGTCTGCACAAGAGTAGTCTTCCCCGTACCAGTTTCACCAACCAATAGAATAGACTCATTGAACTTAACAGAACATGCTATTTTTTCGAGAATATGCAGTGAATTGCGTAATTCAACAAAGGGCTTCACATTGTGGAACTGCACAGAAAGAAAAAGTTACTGTCGGAACAGATAAAAATGCAAATTGTGACAGAACAATACAAATAAATAAGATGCACTCACTGCAGTTTTAGTGCGTTGAAGGGTGACCCTTCCAATACATAGATCTGAATGCAACTCCTATTGATTAAGAATTAGGGATACAAGGTTAACAAAATTTTGAGATACTGGTTTATAAACAAGCATTTGCAGATGGGACAACACTTAATAATACCTTAACAATAGGTTTGTTAAGAGGATACAAAGTTGTTATTCCCCAAGTCCTGGCAATGTTTTCCATCATTAACCGTCTATTTTCCACAGAGGATGAGAAGGATGTGAAAATATCAACCGCCTGGAAACTCAAGACCAATCATCAGTAAATATATCCGCCTCAACTGATAAGTAACTGATACTTCATTTCCCCATTTTACATCTAATGCATTAGTTTGCCACATGTATTAAAGACAACAGCTTTCATGTTTTTATTGGAGAAATTTCCCATAAAACATATTGCAAGAGATTCCATTAATCATTCCAACATCAAATAGTTCATGTAAAACAAGGAAGCATTTATATGTACATGTTATGAGAAATATAATACTGCAACAATCATCAAACCTCTTGGTAAATACTATTGCAGACATCAACTGGGAGAGCATCTCCATCAAAATAATAATTTAATTCAGCAATCCTCTTGCACCACTTTAGAAGATCCCTGCATTTAGGGAAAAAAGTAAGAGCTTGTCCAAGGGATAAAGACTCAAAATCAGTTACGATCAATGTTTTGGGTACAACTGAGTAATCACCTCAGTGTAAATCTGCTGAAAGAACTTAAGGATGCAGTGTTCCCAGTATGTAATATCATAAGGTGGTTAATATTTTCCAAAGTCTCTGCAAGGATTAACATCATAATAACAATTCAAATTCCATTAATCATGATAATCAAAGATCCAAGTTTATATTATAGAATTATAGTCAGCTAGTGAACTTCTATCAGCACCATACAAGGAAGGACATACTCTAAGAGACATTTACAAAGCAGAATCTACTATACCAATAAGCTTTGCAGCAAGAGGTTCCAAATTTGAGTATCTAACTTTCAATATGCACATCAAATCTTCACTGCTTGGTGACTCTATCATTACTCTCCTCCAAAGATTACTAAGAGAACTGCCACCTGTTAGAAAGATGTCAAAAACAATAAGCAGAAAAATATTCACAATACATATTAAGCACTAAGATCATAAATGAGCAGATGCAGTCTCTAACTATGTTCTTTTCTTCCCATCCATTCTTAATTTACACTCAATTCAGATTTGTGAAGAAGCATTATAAAAATGTTGTAAGGAGGGACATTCCTATATAAATGTCTAAGAGCTCATAATAGTAAGAATGGAACGTTGATTGGACAATTGAGAAAATGATTGTATACATGACAATCTAAATATATTGGGAAGGAAACCGCATCACAACCTTCTTTTGACAATGCTATCTCGGGTTTTGAACTTGATATAGTGGAGAACAGTCGAAATCCTTGTGGCACTCTTATAGCCTGCAAAAGGATACAAGAAAGGTAAAATATCTTGATACTGATAGGGAATCTCTTAATAGTTTTACCCTCTTATGCATCAAGTTGTGTAATTTTGTCTAGTTAGCTATCTAGACAGAATAACCTACTAGGCAGAAAAAAATAAAGAAAAAGTTACGAATGATAAATACCTCCCCGTGGCCAGTTGAAAATAAACAAGCACCTTCCAACAAAGGTAATAAAATAGATTGTACATCAGACGGAGCTTTATCAATATCCTCAAAAACAACCCAATATCCATTCATGACAGCCTGCACATGAGAATCTCGAGGATATTATGATTTATTACAAAATGAATACTCAGCATATTGAAGATTTTGACAAAGGGAAAAACCTGTGTAAGGGAACCTGGTTGCCATCTGAACTCCCCAGGTTGTTCTGCGCAAACATAACTACCAACCAGGGTTTTTCCATCAATTTGTTCACTCATGTGGATCAACAGAACTGATAACAAAATGGGGGAAAATGAGAAAAACTAGTGAGAGGCTGACTACCTTTGTTAGAGCTGAAATACTTAAGAAAAAATGGGAAAAAAATAACAAGTTAAATATCAAGGCAATGACTGCAAATGAGATGATAATGGCATGGACCTCTAAAAGAGTATGGCTTTGGTGTCATTTTTGTTTTGTTATTGACAGTGTAAAGGTAGTAAGAAGATGTGGTGATAACATGTGTGAAGAATCAAGTTCTAGTACCAATTATAGTGTAGAATCGATATAGGAAAGACAGATTGTTATAAGAATAGATAAAAAATAGAGAAGAGACATAAAATCCGTTCATACGTCTGATCATATGTTTGCGACCTTCAAGTCTACTGTGGATTAATGAAAGAGTCGCTTCCTTTCAAAAACATCTGATCATATCTTTACATATCGGTAGCCATGCCTATATTTACTAACAATTAGCATAAACTAGTAGAACACTTAACTCTAAAATAACTCCTATCTAATAATTATCTATTATCATTATTATAAAATAATATAATTATCCAGTTTTAATTAGATTATTTTTCTGGCCCTGTGTCAACTTTGAATTGGCCCTTCAAACTCCTAATCTGTGTTTCATCTCATAGACACTCATTTCACCCATCTTGCAAAAGAAATAGATCTTCAACTTAAATCATCCAACATGCTATTTTGTATTGTTCATATTAGTCTTTGAATAACTACATCAGAAAATGATACCCTTTACCTATAAAGGTTTACCTGCCTCTACAAGACAACTAATTGTAACAGATAACCATACACCCCAGTAGAAATGTATTACACGTGATTGTTTTTGACAAAAACCTTAATATACCTAGAAATGCCAAGGAACACAAAGGTCGTAAAAATCATCTCAAGTACAATAAAGCATTGTCCAGTCGGGGTTATTTAAATAATACGCAACACCATCTTTACAACCATCTTCTCATCATTCAAATCAACAACCAAAATACCCTCTATTTATTTTTAAACAAAAATATTTCTTCATTAAATATTAATATCCTCGAAGTCTCTCTCTACCCAAATAACCCACTTTTCCATAGCCCCAAACGAAAAAGGTTATTTACATAACCCGAAGCCAAACAAGGCTCAAATTTGAAAGTGTACCTTGACTCCCATATCGACGAGCTAACTCAGCAATAAGTTCTGTTTTCCCCGCACCAGCTGGAC
Organism: Impatiens glandulifera; assembly: GCF_907164915.1. NCBI lineage: Eukaryota > Viridiplantae > Streptophyta > Magnoliopsida > Ericales > Balsaminaceae > Impatiens > Impatiens glandulifera. The sequence goes on from NC_061864.1 coordinate 21,422,821, forward strand.
CATATAAAAGAACAGGCCACTTTTGCCCCACTGCCAACCTGACCATCTCAAAACTTTTTCCCACAGAAGATGTCAAGACAAACCGATTTGAACAGGATCCTAGATTCCTGAAATCATTCAAGCCAGGAGGAAATGTTAACACTGAAAAGTCATTCATAATAAATTGTTTTTTGCCCCCACAATAACACATCAGGAATAATAAAAGAGATTTGCCTACTTGACCATCAAATATAATCTACAAATAAATATCAACATAAATTGCTCTTCCAGAAAACCTACCAGTTCATTAATCTTCTATCTTTGTTTGGCGACTCACTCTCATTTAACTCAGTTTGCATTACATCCAATGGAGATGGGTCAAAATTCTGAGTATGAAGTATTTGGTTGCAATCAACCACTTCCTTCTTTAGACTTTGACTTTGCTCATTGGATAATGGAATAAACCATCCTGCCTTTTCCAACGAAACATCTTGATAGAATTCCAACCAGCTGTAAACATGAGTATATTTAATTCATAAAGTAGAACTATGTGATAAAACTAGTGAGAAAGTGAAAGAAAATTCACAAGAATGTTAAGGAAACAGGAAATAAAACCTACCGTAATGAACATGCAAAATTTTCATCTGCCTCGAGAAAATGGGCATTAACAGTATTGCTTTCTTTCAAGGTAGCTGAAAGAATCTGGTTCCCGCACCATGATGTGTCAAAAATAATGTTTAATAGATTAGTGACTTTTCCTACATCAGCATGGTTGGGAGCTTCTTTTGCATATTCTTGAGATTGTTGTACTTTTCTGGCTTCTCTAATTGACAGTTGTACAAGATCCACGAAACATGACCAATTCCATAATGTAGCAAAAATATCAGGTTTTACCAAGAGAAGACGATATGATGTCCGGCAAATATCTAAGAGACGAATACTTCCCTGATTTGGATAATAAGAAATAACAAAGTGAGCACACATTGATGACAGTTCAAACATATCACATTTTAAATCCAATCATGTTACTTGTTTCTTATGAATGGTTGCAGAAATAATGCATGAGAATCATCCCTGAGTAATCAATACAGAAAAAAAGTATAGTAATATGGATACGAAGTGCTGCAAAAACGAGTGAAGCTGACAATGAGCTAATTGTGAGACAGTTTAAGATAACCGAAAGGAGGGTAGAATTCACTTGTATTTTATTGCTTTAGTCTTGAGGAAAAAATGTTTTTCAAGGAGAACAAATAGAACATTGGATCTCTTTTGTGATAGGAATCTAACTTAATGTTTTTTGTTTCCCGTTTATTGTCTTTCCTTCCCCATCCCCTTTCTTGTAAAAATGATCGCACCCAAAGCTATACTCAAAGTTAAGACAACGGTACAAACGCCATAAAACAGAAATACAAGTCTTGCATGACAATGAAGAAATATTGAGACACAACCAGAAACAGGTGCAATAAGCAAGTTTAATAACAGACCCCTCTATTTGGCACCCTGAACATAAAGATTTAGGCCAAAGCAAAGTAAATACCAATAGTTGTGGCTTGGTAAAAGGTTGTTCAAGCAAAATCCACTGAAATGGAGGTGGGGCGAACTTGAAATAATTTAATATAGGCCTGCATAGATAAATAATACATAATTAAATAGATTTACTAAGAAAATGTAACTGATAAAAATGTCTAGAAGTCAGTGAAATATATAAGAATTTTATGTTTGCAAAAACACGTTACTTTAGCCTTTGTGTATGTATCTCCTTGTAATGTGTTTATTATTAATGATTATAGATGCAAGAAGGATAAATAAAGTATTTCATATGTACATGCACTTCAAGCCAGAATTTTTTTTTATGCCTCTTCTTTATAGAGGGGCTTTGTTTTGCTTTTCGCTTCCACTTTTATTTTGTCCTACTCAGGTTTAGCTTTGTAAGTGTTTTTATTTTCTTTTAATTTTATGTGATGTTTTAGACCTCATTTTCATTATATGCATGAACGTTTTCAAACAAAAAACATACCCCAACAGTGAAGGTATCAGATCAAGCGCACGGCAAAAGGCAAGACATGCAAGTTCATGAAGAACCAAGCCACTCCCACGTCTCACATGAAAATCAATTAAACTGAAAATTTCCATGTTATCAGAGTTCACAACTTCTGTAACAGCCTGTTGTCTTCCAAATTCAGGCAACTGATTGGCAGTGTCAGACTTCAAGTCAGGAACTAGTCTGAGTAAATACAATATTCTCTCTACGATCTTTTGAGCTATCGATCGGAAACAACCCAACAAGGGAATTGTATAATCAGAGTGTAAGAAGAGCTCTGAGACTACATTCACCACTTCATCTTCTGTCAAACTTTCCCCCTGTTCAAATTCACCAATATACTGATTCAAATTGTAAACAGTAACTAATTATGCATGAACTGAATATTCAACTGTAGACTATACCTTATCTAAAAGTGACTTGAATTTGGGAATCACCGAAAGCTTCGGACATCGCGAAATAAACCTCTTATATTCAAACTCCAAAGATAAAATTGCATCCATTGCAAATTCTCGAGAGTAGGCTTTCTACAGGGATACAATTCCAGATTCCTACAACTTGAAAAAACAAAGATTATGTAGAATGTTCTAATGCTGCTAAGAGAGCTTGGTTCTCTATGCTGCAATCAGACTAGAATCCCTTTACCCATATGTTAACTCGTCAGAAAATCTATATAACTACAATAAAAACATATTCTTTCAAATGAATCATTAATGGGTTTTCGGCAAACTACATGTTCGCAATAGAATCAGTAATACTAACATCAAATAGAAAATAGTAAAATAGTCCAGCTCTCAACAGTAGCTTACCTGAAGAACCGCGTGAGAAAAAGAGAAGACCTTTAGCGAACGCCGGCCAGGAAGTTTGGACTGCCGACGCGTCGACGGCTTAACCTACAAACCAAGAAGTCAAGAACTCAATCTTTTGCCCTGCCGCAGTTCCGCCGACCGCGAAAGATATGAGTTTGACGAATGTGTTTGGAGAAGCCTCTGAAGAAAGAAAGCAGTATGAAGCAAGAATGTGACTGACTAGCCAGGATTTTATATAATTGCCCGCGAAAATAATGTTGCGGCGGGCTGGTGGCTGCGGCTCAAGGAAGAAGAACATAAACCTTATTTTGATTGACTCATGTATTATAAAGCCTTGTTTGATTTGAAGTTTTGTAAATATATAATAAAGTATAGTTTGAAAATTTATGAAGAGATTTATTATTTGAGTTAAATTATGAAAATATTAAAAATAGAAAAAATAATATTTTGATATTTGATTAATTAATTTAGTTAATTGTTGATGGGTTTTGGATCAAACAATGGTGAAGGCTTGTTTGTTTGGTAATTTTATTAGTTAAAAAAACAGGTTCAGAGCTTGTTTGATTTAGGGTTTATTTTTCAAATTTAAAAAATTATATGGCTCAATATTATTTTGGGCTTGAACTTTACTGTTTTTTTTTATTTTTTTTTGTTAGATTTTTGTTTTGATTTGTAATTATTTAATATTAGATATATTAACCTTCTATTTTATATGGGCCTATTTTACTATGCATTTTAATATTGAACAGCATTTGTTCCAAATTTAAGATTTTTAATCTTTTGAAGATTTTTATTATCTACTTCAAATTGTTTATCATATGTAAATTTTAAAATTATTTAAAATAGTATAAACTTATTTTAAAAGATATATTATTATTATTTATATGTGTAGATTCAAATATAAATTTTATTTAAAAAATAAGAAGAAAGACAAAATTATAGTTATATAATCAATTAAATGAATTAGTTTATTTAAATAAATATTACTTGGGTAGGAACAATATAAATTTAGTTTGATTGTTTTCATTCATGTATCTTAAAAAAATAAAGAATTAGTATAATTTCTTATTATAAATAAAATTTTCTTAAGTTCTAAAAGAAGAATTTATGAATGAATATTGTAAATTCGATTTAATATGAGAATATTTTTTTCTGAGATGTTAAAAATTCTATTTAGATTATTCATTTAAAATTTTCCCAAAAAGTTAGTCACATGCTCTTTTCATTTTATGAGTAACAAGAGATCAATTGAGATAAATTGTTTTTGCATACATAATATTTCATAAAATTACTAGTCAAGCAACTAAATTAGCTAATTAACTTATTTTGAATCCTATGTTTGGCTAGGAGTTGGATGAGTATAAATTTGCAAAAGGATAAGGATTGAAATTTTCAAATAAAAATTAAAATAATTTATTAATTCATGTAATCTTAAAACGGTAATGATAAGATTTGAAGACTTAAATAAAAATTTATGTTAGGATTGTTATATATATAAATCCCTTTAATCATATATATTTATATTAGTTATTTTTGTAAATATTAAATATATTATAAATAATATTTAATAATATATAATAGTTATTTTAAAATTTAAAATTATAATTTGTATAAAATTGTTTTTAAAAAATATAATCTATATGCGTATTAATTTAAAAATAGAGACTTTTAAAATATATTATATTGTTATACTAATATAATATATTATAACATATTTTTAAATATATCAATATATTTCTAAATATATCAATGAGATTTAAAAAAAAAAATTAATAAATTTAATACCTAATTTAAAAAATTGAATTATCGGTTTACGATTAAACTGGTTAAGTGACCGGAACCAGTAAATTCAAAATCGGTAAAACCGATACTAATATTGGCTGATTAACTGGTTTGTAAAATTAGAAATAAACCGGACTTAACCTGAATCGTTTAACGGTTAACCGACCGGTTGAACACCCCTATATATATATATATATATTAAATATTGAATATTTCAACCTTAAGTCGTTTTAAAGTGAGAATCGAAACGCGTGACTTTTAATCTTTAATATCTATCTAAACTAATTTAATGGGTTAGGTATCATTGTTACGTTTTATCAAATAATTATTTAATACCAAATGTTTATTAACTTTCTATCTATTTACAATGTTAGATTTGATACATATTTAAGTGTTATTAGTTACATATTTGAGTTATCTTATTTAAATTTTGTCTCATACAATTTTAACTTTACAAAATTCAAATTCTAACCAATTTTAATAATTTGATATTTTTTTTCTTGATTTTTATTAGCAGTTAATTATTTAATACCAAATATTTTATTGAGTTTCTATTTCCAAATGAATTAATTTGACTGGAACAGGAGTGTTGAGTTAGTTTTTTATATTAAAAAATAATAATATAATTCATTTACTATCAGATGCATGTGCATATATAAAAATAATAATAATATAATTAATATATATAATTATATTATTATATATATAATTTGAACTTTTAAATAGAATGGTACAATTATGTAATTCAGTCTAAAATCCCACTACATTTATATACTAAACAATAATTTAAATTTAGGATCACAATTAAGCTAATAAATAATTCAGTACATAATTTTGCAAAAATGTCACTATCAGAGGCAGAAAATACCACGTATCCATTGCCGGTAAATAGGAGAAGAAAATAACTATTATAAACATATTAATCATATAAAAATAGTACAAATTGTAGAAAATGGAGATTCACCTCCTCATTGTTACGTTCTTGGATCGATTCTCCACTTCTCTGGTGTATATATCCATTTCCACGACATTGAAGCCAGCATCAATGAACAAACTCGATAAATAATCTTCAGAGAAGTAAAACGAGAACTGGTTGGGACATAAAGAATTGAACAATGAGATCACAAATCATTTGACAAATGAGCTGTTAAAACCAATGATGATGATGTGAGAAGATCGTGTTGAAATTGAGTTGATGGGTCAGGCTCAAATTTAATAGGCCCAACTAACTAAAGTGTCAAAGGCTTAAATTTGTTAAGTTTGTTAAGTTAGTTAGGACAAGTTGTTTATATATATATATGAGTAATTCACACAAGAGTAAAAAAAGAGATTTCAAATGTGTGATTGATATATATGAGAACGAGGTGTAACTGAAACGTTTAATTGTGATAGTGGAATCGAGTTCGTAACAGAGCTCGACGGAGACGTAGACCATCTTTTTTGGGTCGAACTCCGATATCAAATTTTGTGTTGTTTTATTGGTTTCTTGCTGTTATATTTCTTAAGTTCTTTGATTGATTAGGAGGGAAATTCCCTACAGTGGTATCAGAGCTCGGTTTGGGCAAGATTAGAATCAATCTTGAAGAATCTTGAGGAATCTTGGAAAGGTCTTTAATGCTGGCTAGTGATACGGATAAGGAAGATTCCGGCTCAGGCGTGTTGGCCCAGGAATAGAATTACTCACAAAACTTTGAGAAATTTCTATAAAAGCTTAAAAAAACAATTACAAGAGTTGTTATCTCTCTCTTATTTTTCTTATTTAATGAAATTTATTGAAAATATTCTATTTTCCTTATTATTGCAAATATTTTGTTTTCTTCATCATTGCAAATATTTTGTTTTCTTCATCATTGCAAATCTGTCGTTTTCCTCATTAATGCAGATCTTCCATTTATTTGTAAATGTTGTAACAGCCAGGAGTAATACAACATTCTCCCCCTTAGTCCTGGCGTGGTTCGAGATCACGAACACCGATCAGGTGTCGCATCATCACCAGTTTTGATGCTGGCAAAGCTTTCGTAAGTATGTCGGCTTTCTGTTCATCTGTTCGAACAAACTCTACTTTGATTTGACTTCCTTCAACACACTCTCGAATGAAATGATATTTCGTGTCGATGTGTTTGCTACGACCATGAAAAACTGGGTTTTTCATGAGTGCAAGTGCAGACTTGTTGTCAACGTAGAGCTTCACTGTCTTAGGTTTCGAACCACTTAGTTCAAACAACAATGATTTCAACCAAAGTGCTTGACACGCTGCCGCTGTTGCAGCCATGAACTCTGCTTCACATGAGGATAATGCCATTGTTTTCTGTTTCTGGGAGTTCCACGAAACAAGACTATCGTTAATGTAGAACGCCATGCCCCCCGTACTTTTTCGGTCATCTAGGTCACCTGCGAGATCACTATCAGAGTAACCCACTATTTCCTCGTCACCACCTCCTTTTCGAAACACTAGACCTAAGTGTATAGTGCCTTGAAGGTATCGAAGCACCTGCTTCACTGCCTTGTGATGTATCTCAGTTGGCCTCTCCATGAATCTACTGACAACACCAACAACATAAGAAAGATCTGGTCTTGTATGAAGGAGATATCGCAGACAACCAATGACTCTTCGATATTCAGTTGCATCAATCGGTTGTCCTTCGGGATCCTTATAGAGTTGAGCCCTATGCTCCATTGGTGCCTTTGTTGAGTTACAATCAAGCATTCCAAATTGGTTCAGCACCTTTTTGGCATATGTTGTCTGCTTGATCGATACACCTCCTTCGAACTGATCTACCTCGATTCCAAGGTAGTATGAAAGCAATCTGAGATCACTCATCTCGAACTCCCCCATTATCTGCTTTTTGAAAAGTTTGACACCCTTTGGATCTCCACCTGTTAAAATAAGATCATCCACGTAAATACCAACAATAATTCGGGTATTACCGTTGCCTCTTGTGTACACCGCTTGCTCTTGTGTACACTTTTCGAAGCCCATTTTCTTCAAACTTTTGTCCAACTTTAGATTCCACGCACGAGGAGCTTGCCTTAGGCCATACAATGCCTTTTTTAATTTAAGCACCATATTCTCCTTCCCTGTTGCCTTGAATCCTTCCGGTTGAGTTACGTACACTTCCTCTTCCAGTTCTCCATTGAGAAAAGCTGACTTTACATCGAGATGATAAATTTTCCAACCACAATTGGCTGCCAAGGCAAGAATGACTCGAATTGTGTCCATTCGAGCAACTGGAGCGAAGGTTTCTTCGAAGTCAATGCCTTGTCGTTGCACATATCCCTTTGCAACTAAACGAGCTTTGTGTTGGATCACCTCACTATCTGAGTTTTTCTTGAGCTTAAATACCCATTTGAGTCCAATTACCTTGTGTCCGACTGGCAATGGAACGAGAGACCACGTCTCATTCTTCTCGATGGCTTCAATTTCTTTAGTCATTGCTTCTTCCCATTGTGGTTGTCCAACCGCTTCATTGTAGCAAGAAGGTTCCTCCGTCTGTGCTAACATCAAGTCTTCAAAATCAAGTGTCACTCGAGGTGTTTCTTCCAAGATATCGGTCATGTTCTTGTATCGAACAGGTCCTTCATCACTCCCAATGTGTCCACCTGACCATGGAGTGGGTAAACCATCGCCTTGGTCTGTTTGTTCAGTCACTTGCTCGAGCTGTGGAGGATTCGAGACAGCCTCTTGGAACATTTCTGAAGTATACTGTCCTCTTGTCGATCCACTCTCAAATGGGAACGTTGGAATTCCAACATGCTCGTGATTAACCTCTTCGTAAACTTTGAAGGGTTGATCACTCTTTTCATTTTGCCAATCCCATGCTGCACTTTCTTCGAACACAACGTCACGACTCACATGGATCTTGTCATTTTGTGGTTCGAGCAACCTGTGTGCCTTACTTCCTTCTTCGACACCTAAATAGACAAACGACTGACTTCTGTCATCTAACTTTTTCAGATGGGGAGTGGTTACCTTGGCATGCGCAGTACACCCAAAAACACGAAGGTGCGCTAGGTGTGGCTTCATTCCAGTCCACATCTCAAATGGAGTTTTGTCTCGAACAGCTTTGGTTGGAACCCGGTTGAGAAGATAGACTGCATGACGAACTGCCTCCCCCCAATACTTGCTCGGGACTGCCATGCTTTTGAGCAACGACCTAGCCATGGCCATCACTGTTCGATTACGCCTCTCCACCACACCATTTTGTTGAGGAGAGTATGGTGCAGTGAATTGTCGCTCTATCCCTGCTTCTTCACACATCTCTCTAAATTCCCTCGAGAAGAATTCACCTCCTCTATCTGAACGAAGGACTTTGATTCGAAGTCCGGTCACATTCTCGACCAATTGCTTCGTCTTCTTAAATGAAGAGCATGCTTCGTCCTTTGTTTTCAACATATGGAGCCACGTCCACCTGGAATTATCATCAACAATCAGCATGAAGTATCGATTTCCTCCTGGGGTTGATGGCGTGATTGGCCCACATAAGTCAATGTGCAACAATTCGAGTGGCTTTTTCGCTCGAAACTTGGCTTCTAACGCAAACGGCTGTCTCGTTTGTTTTGCAACTAGGCATGTTCGACACAGTTGTTTTGGAGGAGAAAATTTTGGAACACCAGCAGCCATTCCCTTATTTATGAGGGACTTTAGTGCTTGGAAGTTAACATGACTGAGACGAGCGTGCCATAACCATGCTGGATCTTCAAGATTAGCTAAAAGACAAACCGTTTTTGCTAATTTCAAGCAAATTTGATATAATCGATTATGCGTTCGTCTCACTTTCATGATAAGGCATGAAGGGTTCTTAGCGAAGACTTCAAGCTCTTCTCCATCCATCACCACCCTGTGACCTGTCTCGGTAAGTTGCCCGAGACTCACTAGATTACTTTTTAAAGAAGGAATGAAAAAAACTCCCTCGAGAAGCCACTGGTCGCCATTTTTGCATTCGAACATGATAGAACCTTTACCACAAATTTGTACCGTGGAACCATCTCCAAACTTCACCTTTCTAGTGACTGCCTCGTCTAGTTCAAAGAACTTCTCTTTATCGCCAGTCATGTGATTGCTAGCGCCATTGTCCAAGAACCAAGCATCTCTTGATGTCTCATCGTTCTTAGCTTCTAGAATTTCTGGAGTCAGCTTCATTTCATTCAGCATGACAACATTGATTGGAGGAATCTCCTCCGAGATTGCCATAAGTAATGCTGGTTCGACGTTGTCTGTGTGGGTAAGGTGTGATACCTCGTTCTTCTCTGCTCGACATTGTGTTGAGTAATGTCCCATCTCGTTGCAATTAAAACAACGAATGTGACTCTTGTCTCGAGGAGCTCCTCGACCACCTGAACCACCTTCTTTGTCTTTCCGAGATGGTGCTCCTCGGTCTCCTCTCCCTTGGCCTCTACCTCGGGTTCTACCTCCTTGACCACGGGTCCCACTATCTGTGGAATCCTTTTTCCACTGGTTCAATGAGTCTTCCTCGTCCTTTTTAAACCGTGCCTTCCACTCCTCCTGAGTGAGTAACACTTGTCCTTCGTTTCCTCCAAAGTTTGTGTTTTTCTTGCGCGTACGCTCCTCGAAGACCTTCAGCCTTCCAACAGCTTCCTCAAATGTTAACGTCTCGAGGTTGTAAAACTGCTCGATGCCGGCTACCACACTGATAAACCTTTCTGGCACGGTGTCGAAGAGCTTCTTTACTATTGCAATATCATTTAATGTTTCTCCAAGGCTTGAGTACCTGACTGATATGGATGTGAGTCGACCAGCATATTGATCGAGCGACTCACTGTCGTTCATATGCATCCTATCAAACTCACTCTTCAATGTCTGCAATCGTGCATTTTTCACTCGGTATGCGCCGACGAATCTCGTCTTGAGACAATCCCACACTTCCTTCGCCGTCTTCTTATTTGCCACCTGCATTAGAAGATCCTCCGGAAGTGCTTGTAGAAGATGTGACCTCGCCTTCTTATCAAGTCGGACATCAATCTCTGTGCCTTCTACTGACTCGATTGCCTCCCATACTCCTTGGTCCTCCATCATAGCCTGTACACGAATCACCCAACTGATGTAGTTCGTGTGTGTTAGCTGAGGATAGTGGAATATGCCATTGTTTTGTTGCGCCCCTGATGATCCTGCACCCTTCGACATTTGATCCCACCGGATGATTTTGGGCATTCACCTGATGCTCTGATACCAAATGTTGGCCCAGGAATAGAATTACTCACAAAACTTTGAGAAATTTCTATAAAAGCTTAAAAAAACAATTACAAGAGTTGTTATCTCTCTCTTATTTTTCTTATTTAATGAAATTTATTGAAAATATTCTATTTTCCTCATTATTGCAAATATTTTGTTTTCTTCATCATTGCAAATATTTTGTTTTCTTCATCATTGCAAATCTGTCGTTTTCCTCATTAATGCAGATCTTCCATTTATTTGTAAATGTTGTAACAGCCAGGAGTAATACAACAAGGCGCAGAAAGAGACAAAGTGGACAAGGTTCAATATTATACAAGAAAGAGATCAACACAGAAAACGACACCTTGGGAAATCCAGTGGCAGTCCATCTCAAGCATGAAGACTGACATTGACAAGTTCGATGGCAATGGAGATTTTCGCATTTGGCAGCGGAAAATCAGGGCTCTCTTGGCACAGCAGCATCTTCTGCGAACTCTAGAAGAACCAGTCTCGTGGCCAATGGAGATGAATAAAGATCAAAAGATCGAGATGACAGAGACAGCGATTGGTACAATCATTTTTCATCTTTCAGATTCTGTAATCCGGTTGATAGACAATGAGAAGACTCCGGCATCGATGTGGAGGCGCCTAGACGAGCTGTTCCAATCCAAATCTTTGATCAACAAGATTTACTTGAAGGAAAGGTTGTTCAGTTACAAGATGATGCAAGAAAAGACTCTTACTCAAAATCTTGATGAGTTCTTGAAACTCAATATCGAGTTGGCAAACTCAGGCGAGAACGAAACAATAAGCAGTGAAAACCAGGCAATAATCATCCTCAACTCTCTTCCCGAATCCTACAAAGAAGTCCGTAATGCGATCAAATATGGACGAACAAGTATCACTCTTGAAGAGGTGATTTCGGCATTGAAGTCAAGAGAGTTGGAATTAAGGACAGAAAAGAAAGCGAGTTCGAATGGTGAGAATTACATGGCCAAAGGGAAAAACTTCTTCAAAGGGCAACCTCGCACCAAAAACAAATCGAAAGACAAGAAAAGCAAAACATCACAATCAGAATCTACAGAAACAAGAAAATGCTATCATTGTGGAAAGGTTGGTCATCTTCGAAACCACTGCTATAGCTGGCTAAAAGATAACAAGAAAAAGCAAGTGGAGACTAAAGAATCAGCGAATTATGGTGATGGCTATGATAGTGGAGAGGTCTTAATGGCGTCAATGGAAGATACTAGGAGGGACTGGGTTCTTGATTCCGGTTGTACTTTCCACATGACGTACAGAAAAGATTGGATCTCTAATTTCCAGAAACTGAGTGGTTGCAAGGTGCTGATGGGAAATAGCAATGCATGTCAAGTAGAAGGTATTGGAGATGTCAGCATAAAAATGTTCGATGGTGTTGTAAGGGTTCTGAAACAAGTCAGGTTCGTGCCTCAGCTGTCACGAAACCTCGTTTCTCTCGGGATTCTTGATGACTTGGGATACACAAATCAGATAGTGTCGGGGAAGATGAAGATAATGAAGGAAAACAGGTTAATGATGCAAGGTATCAAGCAAGAAGGTTTGTATCAGCTGATTGGTGAAACTGTGTCGAGACAGTCTGCACTTGTAGTTTCAGATGAAGACAAGAAGGCCACGATATGGCATCGGAGGCTCGGTCACATCAGTGAGAAGGGTTTGCAGATTCTCAGCGACAAGAATATATTAGGCTCAGATAGAGTCAAGGGTCTAAACTTTTGCGAGCATTGCGTGTTAGGCAAGCAACATCGGCAGAAATTTAAGACCGGGGTTCATAAGTCTAAGGGCGTGTTGGAGTATGTCCATTCAGACTTATGGGGTCTTGAGAAAACATCGACGCATGGAGATAACTCGTATTTCTTGTCAATCGTAGATGATTATTCTCGTAAAGTATGGGTTTATCTATTGAAACACAAAAGTGATGCTTTTGAGAAGTTCAAAACATGGCAGACTTTGGTTGAGAATCTGACAGGTAGAAAATTAAAGATCCTAAGAACAGATAATGGGTTAGAGTTTTGCAACGAAGTGTTTGATAGTCATTGTCGTGAGCTAGGGGTTCAAAGACATAGAACAGTTCGATCCACACCCCAGCAAAACGGAGTTGCTGAGCGAATGAATCGGACTTTGTTAGATAAGTCTCGATGCATGCTTTTCGGGGCAAGTTTGTCCAAGTCCTTCTAGGGAGAAGCTGTAATGACAGCAGCATATTTGGTGAATCGATGTCCGTCGACAGCAATTGAGTTCAAAACTCCTGAAGAAATGTGGACAGGTAAGCCTCCAGATTTGTCTCATCTTAGACCATTTGGATGTACAGCCTTCGCTCATCAAAAAGAAGGCAAGTTAGAGCCAAGAAGTGTGAAATGTGTGTTTCTTGGGTATCCTCAAGGAGTGAAAGGTTATAGGCTGTGGTTAAAACAGTCTGGTGGTTTTAAAGCCATAAACAGCAGGGACGTAGTATTCAATGAAGAGGAGTTTGTGTGTCTCTCTCAAAATCAATCTAATCAAGGTGACTTGGGTAAAAGCGAGCAGGGGACTGGTCAAGTGGAGAGTAATGCAGGGGATCATGGTCAGGTGGAGCCATTGATTTCAGATCAAAACACTGAAATGGTTGCTGATAATCAGGAGGAATTTACTGGTACAGATGTTGAACCTGTTGTGGCACAAGACGAGGAAATTACAGCTCAGTCGGAAGCTAGTTATCAACTCGCAAGGGACAGGGAAAGGAGGCAACCAAAACCCATCCAGAGGTATGGGTTCTCAGCTTATACCGATATGTTGGCATATGCGTTTATGACAGCAGTTGAGTTAGACAAAACTGAGCCGGAAGATTTCAAAGAAGCTTTGAGTTCTAGTGATAGATCCAAGTGGATGGAAGCTATGAAGGAAGAAATGAATTCACTTTATAAGAATTCAACTTGGGAGATTGTTCCAAGGCCTGTCAAACAATCTGTAATCAAGTGCAGGTGGATCTATAAGATCAAGGAAGGTATTTCGATTCAGGAGGGGGTCAAGTACAAAGCAAGATTAGTTGCTAAAGGGTTCTCTCAAAAGGAAGGAGTGGACTATAATGAGATCTTCTCACCAGTTGTTAAGTACAAAACCATTCGGATAATGCTCTCGTTGGTAACTCAGTTCGATCTTGAGTTAGAACAAATGGATGTTAAGACTGCGTTTCTTCATGGAAATTTAGAGGAAACCATCTACATGGAGCAGCCAGAAGGGTTCAAAGTTCAGCAAGAGAAGAACATGGTGTGTTTGCTTAGGAAGTCGTTGTATGGACTCAAACAATCACCAAGGCAGTGGTATTTACGGTTTGATGCGTTTATTACTCAACAAGGCTTTATGAGGAGTAGCTATGATACTTGTTTATACTTTAGAGGGAAGAATATACTTGAAGCTGATTATCTTCTGCTATATGTAGATGATATGCTACTGATCAGCAAAGAAGCTTCAAGTGTGAAGAAGTTGAAAATTGTTCTAAGTTCCGAGTTCGATATGAAGGACTTATGCAAAGCTGCTAAGATTCTTGGGATAAGGATTAAGAGAGACGGGAAGAATGGTGTAATGACTCTCAGCCAGCAAGGGTATCTCGAGAAGGTGATTGACAAGTTCGAAATTCGAGGAGCCAAGCCAGCAAAGTTGCCGATCACGAATCAGTATCTGATGTCGTCTGTGAACTCGGCAAAAACCAGGTCAGATCAGACTTACATGGAAAAGATTCCGTATTCAAGTGCAGTTGGGTCTGTGATGTACTCAATGGTCTGTACCAGGCCAGACTTGGCACATGCGATTAGTGTCTTGAGCAGGTTTATGGCGAGTCCAGGCCGTGAACATTGGCTCGCAATGAAGTGGTTACTAAGATACATAGCCTCGACTACTAATGTGGGGATATGTTACAAGAAAAGAAGTGGAACAGAGGTTAGTGTAATTGGTTACGTGGACTCAGACTATGTAGGAGATAAAGACTCAAGGAAATCAACTTCGGCTTTCTATTTTTTGGTGAACGGTAACTATATCAGTTGGAAGAGCCAGTTGCAATTAGTAGTGGCCTTATCAACGACAGAAGCCGAATATATCGCAGCAACTGAAGATGTAAAGGAAGCAATGTGGATTCAGGGTCTGTTGCAAGAACTGAAGGTGTTCGAAGGACCTGCGACGGTGTTCACAGATAGCCAAAGTGCACTACACTTGTGCAAGAATCCCGTGTTCCATGACAGAACAAAACACGTGGATATCAAGCACCATTTCATTCGAGAGAAGATAGCACAAGGGGTGGTTTCAATCAACAAGGTTGGAACAGAAGATAACCCGGCTGATGTTG
Organism: Impatiens glandulifera; assembly: GCF_907164915.1. Classification (NCBI taxonomy): domain Eukaryota; kingdom Viridiplantae; phylum Streptophyta; class Magnoliopsida; order Ericales; family Balsaminaceae; genus Impatiens; species Impatiens glandulifera. The sequence continues at coordinate 21,437,958 of NC_061864.1, forward strand.
GAACCAATGTACTACCTCTAAGTAAATTCAGATATTGTTTGAATTTGCTTAGAGTTCAAGAGATTTAGTGCAATGAAGGCTTCGAGCAATGAAGTGATGAACATATTCGATTTTACTAGAACAAGAGAAGGACCCTTCAACTCAAGGTGGAGATTGTTGAAATTGAGTTGATGGGTCAGGCCCAAATTTAATAGGCCCAACTAACTAAAGTGTCAAAGGCTTAAGTTTGTTAAGTTTGTTAAGTTAGTTAGGACAAGTTGTTTATATATATATATGAGTAATTCACACAAGAGTAAAAAAAGAGATTTCAAATGTGTGATTGATATATATGAGAACGAGGTGTAACTGAAACGTTTAATTGTGATAGTGGAATCGAGTTCGTAACAGAGCTCGACGGAGACGTAGACCATCTTTTTTGGGTCGAACTCCGATATCAAATTTTGTGTTGTTTTATTGGTTTCTTGCTGTTATATTTCTTAAGTTCTTTGATTGATTGGGAGGGAAATTCCCTACAGATCGTTTTCTTTATTCGCTGTTTAGTGTAATCTTTCAAGTTGGTTCGCTGTTATCCAAAAACGAAAAAATTTATGTGATTGAAGATCATCATGCTTACAGTACCATCTCCTCTGGCATAGAAACTCTCAGTAATCATCTGATTTCTCTTTTGCAACTCTTCCTGAAGATTAGCCACAAACTTATAATCCAATAGAAACAATCTTAGCCAGAGAAAGGTTGTCGAACTTACTTGAACATAGTCTCCAGTTGCATAATCACGCAAAAGAACATAACCATTTGGCTGTAACATGGAACACATTACAAAGAATAGATATTTGAAATAAACAAAACATAAGTTTTTTACAGTGTAGAAGTACTTTCAGCACTTTCTTGATATTCTGAAGTACCAAGGGCATCTTGGCCGGACAAACAGAAGACAACATAAAGATCTGATCAAAACACAATTACATTGTATTCGTCAGCTGAAAACTTAACACAATGAAAAGAGCCAAATCTGCAACTCACCAATGTAACAATATCAACAGAAGAAGGCATAATTGTATCACTAAGGTCATTTTTTGCAACATCACAAGTGAATGCATTCACACTTTCTAAATTGAAGCCTGCACGCGACTGTGTATAGTGAAACAATCAAGTGTTTGTTTTTTAGGATTACAAACAAGTGTAGATTAGGATGATTATATATGGATTGGTATAGCCGACCTTAACAAGTGTGATTGCCTCTGATGAGAAGTCGCAGGCATGTATAAAGAGATTTGGGTGACTACCCAATATGGGAAAGATGGTGTTGCCTGCTCCACATCCAACCTATAGAAAGAATATCTATTGGAATTGTTGGCAAAACAGTTTGTCTTTTAACACAATTCAACAAAAAATCTCTTACTTAGGAACAGAAATATCAATATGGAGTTTGATTGTATGCCTAATTGATTTCATTACAAATAAATGTGATATGGCAGAAGTTTGTTAAGTGTAGGATGGTTTCAATCTTCCCAGGCAACAACTAGTTTCCAATTAGAGACTTTATATTCGAAAAGACAAGGACAAATAATTTTTTCCCCTTTTGATCTTCATTCTCCTTCTACTGGGGTTCTTCGATTTCTTGAGATGAATTGCAGATTCTAACAAAGAGATATTCCATTCCTCCATTCCAAGTTCATTAATAAAACATAAACAACTTTTTCTGAATTGATTAAACATTTGATTTTGATGTAAGCAAAATGTTGGGAGCTTATAATGGGAAATTGGACGAAATGACTCTAAAAATGGGTAAATGAGTGGGTGACTAACGCATAATTTTAAATGTCTGGTGACCACTAATATTTTTTGACGAAATTGCCCATGTCGCTAGACGTAACCGCCGGTTGCGAAACGCAACCGGATGCAAAGTGAAAAGTCCACAATCGCGAGACGCAACCCCGGTGGCGAGAAGCAATTTTTTTTTTTGAAAAAATGTGCGTCTCGCGATTGTCTGTTGCTTCTCGCAACCGGGGTTGCGTCTCGCGATTTGTGGACTTTTCACATGGCATCCAGTTGCGTCTCGCAACCGACGATTGCGTCTCGTGACAAGGCAATTTCGTCAAAATAATATGAAGTGATCACCAGCGCATTTAAAATTATGCGTTGGTCACCAACTCAATTACCCATATTTTGAGGATCATTTCGTCAAATTTCCCATTACAAGCTTCCAACATTTTCTTATCTATTTCTCAACTCACATTAGTGAAATTTATAAATAATATTAACGTCGGTGATTATAGAAAACCAGAAACAAAAATTATAAAAAAAATATATATATTATCAATAAACTTACTAAAAATATAAATTATAACCAAAAACCATTATCCATACGAGAGAAAATGATTTTTTCTATAAAAGTATCATTTTTCTTCTTTACAACTATCTCTTTAGTTTATTACTTGTTATTATAAATTTCCCCCAATGTGGCTTGTTTCCGTTACTTATTGGGTGACTAATTTTTAATACATTTGATAAGGAGGTTGAACCTATAACATTACTTGTTATCGATAATAATTTTCTAGTGAATTGTCTTAGATATGGAGGAACACTAACATTTGGATTCGACAGTGTCGATACTTAAACACACCCGATGATTCAAAGGATGAAATGATACTCTAACATGATGATCATTTCGTCTACGATCATAGGCTCAATAATGCCCTAATTGAATGAGAACGGTTGCTCAAATTTGATTCACTTGATCATCCAACCGATTGATTGGCTATAAATTTTATAGCACTCCTTTGACAAAACAAAACCAAGGATCATAATCCAAACTCTTCAATCCAAACTTCATAGAATCCATCATTGAAATTTTCAGTATTTTTGTGTAAGGATCTAAGGTCATTTCTAGATTATCCCAAAGCTTCATAAAGAGTTCAGGAATGTTCTTCAACTCACAGTAAATTTTAATTCGCATTTAATTCAAATTATATATTCAAATTGAAAATTTTAAATTTCAGTTTGAACAATCTTGAATACTACTTAATTATCCTTATTCTTGATTTTAATTCGATCTAAGATCATTTCAAAACTTTCTACTTAATTCAATTTTAACGAATCAAACTTAAACAAAAACACCCAAATTTGATTTTGAAAATTATTAAAATTGAGTTTTTGTTCTTGAGCTCTAGCTCAAGAATTACTATTTGAAAAGCTTCTTAATATATTTTTGAAAGATGTTAGAGTACTTTTGGATTAATACTATTTAGTTTTAAGCATGTTTGATTAAAAACCAAAAATCTTGAAAATTACCGTTCTTGAAATGGTTCAAACTGATAGCCAATGTTCGCTTGATTCTATTTGATCTTAACATATATAAAAATGCTATTGGTAAACTTCTTATGTCGATTAAATCTTAAGAACCAAAATTCCATTTTTTTCCCAATTTTTTTTTAATCAAATTTAATATTGTCCCGATCGATTGATACATCAAGATGATGTTAAAATGATCATTGAGATTAGATGAAGCTTCTCGTGCCTTTAAATTGAATGGTGAAGCTCTAATTGAAATCCCAAAACCTGTTGTTAGTGTTCTTAGCGTCTGACCAAGAATTTTGCTTTGGCAAACCAGCCATCCACTACACCTGATTGATACATCAAGATGATGTTAAAAATGATCAGTGGGATTAGATGAAGCTTCTCATGCCTTTAAATGAACGGTAAAGCTCTAATTGAAATCCAAAAACATGTTGTTATTGTTCTTGGCGTCCGATCAGGATTTTATCTTGGCTTGGTTTTCGACAGAAAAAAAACATCCATCCACTACACATATGACTGAGAAATCCTAGCATCTGATCGAGGATTCTCACCTTAGCTTCATTTTCGACTAAGAAAACCAGTTAGCGCTTATTTTCCATCCGAGAATTCATCTTGGCCTAACTTTCGACCGAGAAAGTTAGCTAAACATGGTTTTCAACCGAAGATTAAAGCGCGCAACAAAAGTTCAACCTCCGTGTTGAACGAGCACCTATCCCCGTTGACCCAGGCCAAAACCTGCGCATCTGACCCGATTCGCGACCCGAACACCTACATAAGGACTTATTTGTTTGAGGTTTTAATATATAATTGTACCTAAACTATTTTTTACCTAGAAAACGATTTCAAAATTTTTTCATAAATATTTTTTTTGATAAATGCTTGTTTGAATTTATTTTTAAATTTTAACACCTTAAGGTGATATTTTTCAGATATCTTTCTCTACAATTGTTGACATCAATCGCAAATACTATCATTTAAATATTATTTTATAATTTAAAATTTAAGAAAAACTCATACATGTCAAGAACTTGAAAAATAATTAGTTGAATAAAACGTAATAAAAATCAAACTTTCATAGAAATAGTTAAAATTTATGAATTATAGTTCATTCTTGAACGAGTGATATAACGCGAAAATCCTTTTCTAAGTATCACAAAATATCAAACTCAATATAATCTCTAATTAAATATACGTATATAAATATTTTATAGGTTTTAAATTAAAAATCAATTATCAACTCTTTATTCAAACAAATAATCATTTTAAATTAATTATATCTAATTAATTTTATAGCAAAAAAATTCTTTTAATCAAATTATAATTTGACTATCTTTAAATTTAAAAGATTATTTATATTTGAACAATAATTAATTATTATTATAATTAATTTTATAACATCGAAAACATTTTCTAAAGACTTTTCAACACACAAACCGAAGTTAAAATTTTACAAATTTTGGGCTTTTTCGGGATAAGTTTTTTTAGGTAAAATATAAAATATAAAATATTTATAAATATTTTTTTATTATATATATATATATAAATATATAATGTTTTTATTATATAGAGTATTATATATATAATTATGAGAAAAGTGAATATTTATTATATATATATATTGATATTATAAAAAAATGATATATTGTAAAATAAATTAAAAGAGTTATTTTTTTTAATTTTTTTTGTAATAATTATAGATAAAATATAATGTTTATATATATATATATATATATATATATATATATATATATATATATATATATTATTAAAATTAATAATTTATAGTTTTTTTTTAATTTGAGATGGATCTTCCTCAATATAGTATTTATGTTTATTAAATATATATATATATATATATTTAATGATATATTTTTTTAGCTTATTTTAAATTTATTTTAAAAGTATTAAAATATAATAATTTTATTAGTTAAAGATGTGTAAATATTATAACAAGTTATAAATTTTGGTTTTATATTAAATTTATTTTTATTACTATGAAATTTATAAATAAAAATAATAAATAAATATTATATTTTTTTTTGTTATTCGTAGTTTTTTATCATATAATATTTTCTTTTTCATCGTATATTAATGATAAATTATTAAAAATATTATATTTATATATATATATATATATATTTATACATATTATCTTTCAATTTTAAGTTTTTTTTCCTAATATATATATATATATATATATTATCTTTTTATTACTTACTTTTATTATAAATAAAATTTTATATAATATATAATAAAAACAAATATTTATTAACTCATCATGCATATAAAATATATAACTTATCTTCTTTTTTATTTATATATAAAAACAAAATTACATATATTATTTTGTTTGTTTATTTATTTATTTCTATTTCTATTTATATATATATATATATTTAATATTTTCAATAAATTTAATAGTTATATGTATACTATATTTTATAAAACAAAATTCCATATTAATTTGTATATATATATATAAATTAATGAGGAGAGAATTTATATATTATATTTTTTTAATTAAAAAATTGAGAAAAAAAGCATATATATATATATATATATATATATATATATATATATATAAATATCGATATATTTATATTTATATTATATAAAAGGATATATTGAGAAATAAATAAAAATTTAATTTTTTATATATATTCTTATAATTATTAGTAGAAATATAATTTTTTTATTATAATGTAATATAAATATATGTTTTATATAACAATAAATATATTATTTTAAAAAAAAAATAGTTTATATTTTTTATCATCACATATTAATTATAAATAATTACAAATATTATATTTGTTATAATTTTATTGTCAATACTATTATTTTATTTTAATGTAAACTTATTTATTTAATGATAAATTTTATAAAATATTTATTTTTTATATATAAAAATTATAAATAAGTATGAATTAAATTTATTTATCCCTTTAATATTATTTTTATTTATACATAAGACTTTTTATATATATATATATATTTATTTATTAATCATAATAATTTTATGAAATATAATATATAATTTATAATTTTGTTTTCTATATTTATTATAAAATTAAAAATAAGTATTAATTAAATTTATTTATCCTTTGAAGAGAGAACATCTAACACATTTTTCTTAGAAAAAAAATGCTCAATTCAATTAAATATATTTATGATTAACTTTCTTAAAACTTACACTAATTTAAAAAACGATAAAATGTCCAAAATTTGATTGAATTTTCATTATAATTGACATGGCGTAACTGAAAAGTATAGATTGTAAAAATATTGATAAGCTATGATTTTATATTTTGGAAAAATTCTATTTTTATTAAAAAAAAAAAAAGTTGTGAAACGTGCGCCAGATAAGGGTTAAGCCTATGACTTTTTGTTTAGGAAATGAGCTACATGCGCTTGTTGATAATAAAGAAAAATCTTATGCACGTAATATAGATAACATCCAAAATATTATTTTTAGGAAAAAACAATCGATTCAATCAATTACATTTAGGGTTAACTTTGTTACATTTTCAATAATTAAAAAAAATTGGATTCCCATTATAATTGACATGGTTTAAGTGAAAAGTATGAATTGTAAATATAATGATAAACTATGATATTATATTTTGGAAAAAATCACATTTTACTTAAAAGAAACAAAGTTGTCAAACACGCCAAATAGCCAGATAGGCTTAGTGATGGTAAAGAAATCTAATGCATTAATATTGATAACATCAAAAATATTATTTTAGAAAAAAATGCTCAATTCGGTTAACTATATTTAGGGTTAACTTTATTACATTTGCAATAATTAAAAAAATGATAAGAGGTTCAAAATTGGATTGGATTCCCATTATAATTGAAATGGTTTAAGTGGAAAAGTATGAATCTTAGCTATGGTTTTATATTTTGGAAAATTTCACATTTTATTTAAAAGAAAATAAAGTTGTCAAACGCGCGCCAGGTAAAAGTTAAACCTATGACTTTTTTCTTAGAAAACAAACACTTTTATCCACTGAACTACATGTGTTTAGTTATTGTAAAGAAATCTAATGCATGTAATATAGTCAAAAATATTATTTAAAAAAAAAATGTTCAATCAATTAACTATATTTATGATTAACTTTGTTACACATATAATACTTAAAAAACGTTAAGAAGTTCAAAATTGGATTGGATTCCCATTATAATTGACATGGTTAGAGTGGATTGTATGAGTTTTAAAAGACATGGTTAGAGTGGATTGTATGAGTTTTAAAAATACTGATAAGCTATGGTTTTATATTTTGGAAAAATTCACCTATTTTTTTATACGGTTATAGAATGCTAAGATTATACGGTTATTAGAATGCTAAGAAGAAATGTGATCATCTTTCTCCCTTGATTGAGATCATCCTAGAAAGTGGTAGAATGAGACATTAGGCTAAATGAAAATTTGGAAAACCATCTTTCTATTATTTAAAAATTAAAATTTCTTTTTTACTTTTTTATCTCTCTTATTTTATTTTTTAGACCTTCCATCTTTCTCTTATTTACCATATACATAAACTATTATTAATTATTTATTTATATTTTTTTAATATTCCATATTTTATATTAGTTACACAATTTTTTTTTATCTTTCATGTTTCTCCATATATCTCCATATATATTTCTTTTTAATTGTTTTTTACTATCAATAATTTTTAAATTTAACTACTCATATTATAAATTTATTATTTGTTTATTTTATTAGTAAATGAATTATATTATTATTTTTTATTCCATAATCAACGTTAATAACAAGATCAAATGAGAAAACTTTTTAATTCTTTTTAAATCTATTTTTTGCACCAAATATTTCACATAAAAATATTTCTAGAATCATAATAACAATTGTGATTTCATATATATTTGTTTGAATTTTTTTTTGAGAAATTTAAGAATATTTTATTTAATTATCTTAAGTTATAAATTAAACATAATTTATGATTAAATCACAATTAAATATTTTTAACCCTTTACTTAGTCTAATTGGATAAAATATATACAAATATTTTATTCTAATTTTGATATTTTGAAAATTTTTATTATTTAAGATTTAATTATCACAATAATTAATTTTTAACTACGTTTTAATTCTTCTTTTTGAATTATTTTAAATATAAAAATTTAAAATACTATTTTAATATTATTAAACATAATTTTATTATTCAAAAAAAGGTAAGATAAATTTTCATAAAATATATTTGATTCTTCTTCTCCCGACCCCGCCTTAATCCCCCTATATATAATGTTTTTTTTTTTTTTTTTTGTGTGTAAGACGACCAGATATTAGGGTTTAAACTTGAAACCGAATGAAGATGGAGAGGAAACCTACGCGCATGGCCAAATCCAAATCACGCCTAAAACTCGAGTATGAGGCGGCTCTTGGAGCCCGTAATGAAGCTTTGAGGAGGTGGAAGTCTGCTAAAGCGGCTCTTGCAGCCTATGATGGAGTTTTGATGAATGAAGCCGCTTGGGCGGCGGAAGTAGCGGCCGTGGAGGCGGAATTAGCGGCAGAGGCGGAAGTAGCGGCGCCGGCGAAGAAGAAGACTGAGAAGAAAATTAAGGCGCCAAAAGGCGATATGATCTGAAAATCAGGTATAGTTCTCTAAGAATGCTATTATTACTAGGACATATGCATCTTCATCCATGCCATGGTAAACTCTGGAAAGAAAAAAACACTTTACTACTGATTTGTATAGATGGATAGAAGTATTTTGACATACTATTGTTACTTTAGAGCTTGCTTAACTGCATACTTTTGAGTTGAGTTGATATATGGAAAGTATCTTGTTTCTAAGCAAATTCTTGAAGATCTGTATGTATGTTTATGATTATTGATTGATGCCAACAAATTCATGACCAGTTAGTTATTGCAGCAAGATACTGAACAAGGCAAGTTTTCCCACTAGATGTAGGTCCTCCTTGTAAGAGAACAGGATATATACCTACCCACAAATATAGCCTGAAGATGTTTTCTAACTGTTTCAGTCAAGACATAATTCTCAACAAACCCAACAACAGATGAACACTTCCTTTCCACAACCACATAGTGTTCTCAAAGGAGGAGGCTAGCATCCAACAGATGTGATAAAATCATCATCTGATTCATGGATTTAGCAGCACTCTAGGGGTAAGAAAAAACATACAAAAACCATCCTAAAGAGCTCTATCTATTAAATCCAAACTTCCTTCTGGCCTTCCTAATATATTCTAGTGCACGGTAAAGGGACCTCAAACTATACTGAGGATTCTTCTTTATAGAAAGATCCATTTTCAGCTCTTCCTGTGTATATGTTCAACATCTCCTCTTTCAGCTAAACAGAAAGATCCATTTTCATCTTCAAGGACACCAATTATTCTTTGCAATGTCTCTGGAGGTGCCAAATTTACTTCATCAAGCAGAATCCATTCTCCAGTTCTAAGAGCAGAAGCAAAAGCTCCTTCTACGAATGAAAAAACCATTCCTGAAGAGTCGTTGATCTGTGCATAAGCAGTTTGAAGTTTCATAGAGAAAACACTCCAGGCTTTCTCTACCTCAGGACACAAACCCCTCTTCCGCATTTTACCTGATCCAGATTTTACTAAACTGAACTTATCAACAGCTTTCTGGAATCCATTTAGAAGCTTCTTCCACTTTCCATCAGTGACCATTTTTCTCAAAACATCAAGATAATCCTCATTATCCTACATAATAATATAAAGATATATAAATTCTCATATATAGTCATTAAAAAACCGATATGCATAAAAATCAATGTTTAGAATATACCTTCATAGAAAATGTAGTCCTAAAAGGGTTCTCAAACTCCTTAAATAATAGTGGTATGCATATGTACCTCGCATTGACAGGTTTGAAACCTCCTAACAAGTCAGTAGCATCACTTTGCTGACTTAAGTTCCGATTTCAGAATAAAGTTATACACATGAGATGTAATTGTGAAAGTAGACACGCTTAGATGACAATGAAGTGTATAATATCGGTCTAAAGCAGCTTACCAGCACAGTAAGTTTTTGACCAAGCTTCTGGGCAAGAGTCTGCACAAGAGTAGTCTTCCCCGTACCAGTTTCACCAACCAATAGAATAGACTCGTTGGACTTAACAGAACATGCAATTTTTTCAAGAATATGCAGTGAATTGCGTAATTCAACTAAGGGCTTCTCATTGTGGAACTGCACAGAAAGAAAAAGTTACTGTCGGAACATATAAAAATGCAAAATGTGACAGAAAAATACAAATAATTAAGATGCACTCACTGCAGTTTTAGTGCGTTGAAGGGTGACCCTTCCAATACATAGATCTGAATGCAACTCCTATTGATTAAGAATTAGGGATACAAGGTTAACAAAATTTTGAGATACGGGTTTATAAACAAGCATTTGCAGATGGGACAACACTTAATAATACCTTACCCATATGTTAAGCCGTAGAAAATCTATATAACTACAATAAAAACATATTCTTTTAAATGAATCATTAATGGGTTTTTGGGCAAACTACATGTTCTCAATAGATAGAAAAATTAGTAAAATACATCAGCTCTCGACCGTGGCTTACCTGAAGAACCGCGTGAGCAAAAGATAAGACCTTTAGCCAACGCCGGTCGGGAAGTTTGGACTGCCGACGCGTCGATGATTCAAAGGCTGAAATGATCACCTTAACATAGTGATCATTTCGTCTACGATCATAGGCACAATAATGCCCTAATTGAATGAGAACGGTTGCTCGAATTTGATCAACTTGATCATCCAACCGACCTTGATTGGCTATAAATAGCACCCTCAGACAAAACAAAATTAATGATCATAATTCAAACTTTTCAATCCAAACTTCACAGAATTTATCATTGAAAATTTTTAAAAATTTTGTGTAAGATCATTTCTAGATTATTACAAAGCTTCATGAAGAGTTCAGGGTTGTTCTTCAACTCACAATAAATTTTAATTTGTATTTAATTTGAATTATATATTCAAATTGAAAATTTTAAATTTCAGTTTGAACAGTCTTGAATACTACTTAATTATCCTTATTCTTGATTTAAATTCGATTTAAGATCATTTCAAAACTTTCTACTTAATTCAATTTTAAAGAATCAAACTTAAACAAAACACCCAAATTTAATTTTGAAATTATTAAAATTGAGTTTTGTTCTTGAGCTCTAGCTCAAGAATTACGATTTGAAAAGCTTCTTAACATCTTTTGAAAGATGTTAGAGTAGTTTTGGATTAATACCATTCATTTTTAAGTATGTTTGATTAAAAACCAAAAATCTTGAAAACTAACGTTCTTGAATTTGTTCAAACTAACAGCCATTGTTTGCTTGATTCTATTTGATCCTAACATATATAAGGATGCTATTGGTAAACTTCTTATGCCGAACACTTGATTCTATTTGATCCTAACATATATAAGGATGCTATTGGTAAACTTCTTATGTCGAATAAATCTTAAGAACCAAAATCCCATTTTTTCTCAATTTTTTTTTGAATCAAATTTAACATCGTCCCGATCGATTGATACATCAAGATGATGTTAAAAATAATAATTGGGATTAGATGAAGCTTCTCCTGCCTTTAAATTGAACGGTGAAGCTTTAATTGAATTCCCAAAACCTGTTGTTAGTGTTCTTGGCGTCCGATCAAAGATTTTGCCTTGGCCTGGTTTTCGATAGAAAAAACTAGCCATCCACTACACCTGATTGATACATCAAGATGATGTTAAAAATGATCATTGAGATTAGATGAAGCTTCTTATGCCTTTAAATCGAATGGTAAAACTCTAATTGAAATCTCAAAACATGTTGTTAGTGTTCTTGGCGTCCGACCAAATATTTTGTCTTAGCCTGGTTTTGGACAGAAAAAATCAGCCATCCACTACACATGACTGAGAAATCCTAACATCCGATCTAGGATTCTCGCTTTAGCCTAATTTTTGACTAAGAAAACCAGTTAGCGCTTATTATCCGACCGAGAATTCATCTTGGCCTAACTTTCGACCGAGAAGGTTAGCTAGACATGGTTTTCAACCGTAGATTACAACGCGCAATAAAAGTTCAACCTCCGTGCTGAACGAGCGCCTATCCCCGTTGACCCAGGCCAAAACCTGCGCTTCCGACCCGATTCGCGACCCGAACACCTACCTAAGGACTTATTTATTTGAGGTTTTAATATATAATTGTACCTAAACTATTTTTTTAATCTAAAAAATAGAAAACGATTTCAAAATATTTTCATAAAAAAAATATTTTGATAAATGCTTTTCTGAATTTACTTTTAAATTTTAACACATTAAGGTGATATTTTTCAATTATCTTTCTTTACAATTGTCGACATCAATCACAGATACTATCATTTAAATATTATTTTATAATTTAAAATGTAACAGCCAGTGTTCGCTTGATTCTATTTGATCCTGACATATATAAGGATGCTATTGGTAAACTTCTTATGTCGAATAAATCTTAAGAACCAAAATCCCATTTTTTTCCAATTTTTTTTTAATCAAATTTATCATCGTCCCGATCGATTGATGCATCAAGATGATGTTAAAAATGATCATTGGGATTAGATGAAGCTTCTTATGCCTTTAAATCGAATGGTAAAACTCTAATTGAAATCCCAAAACATGTTGTTAGCGTTCTTGGCGTCCGACCAAAGATTTTGTCTTAGCCTGATTTTCAACAGAAAAAACCAGCCATCCACTACACATGACTGAGAAATCCTAGCATCCAATATAGGATTCTCGCCTTAGCCTGATTTTTGACTAAGAAAACCAGTTAGCGCTTATTATCCGACCAAGAATTTATCTTGGCCTAACTTTCGACTAAGAAGGTTAGCTAGACATGGTTTTCAACCGTAGATTACAACGCGCAATAAAAGTTCAACCTCCGTGCTGAACGAGCGCCTATCCCCATTGACCCAGGCCAAAACCTGCGCGTCCGACCCGATTCGCGACCTGAACACCTACCTAAGGACTTATTTATTTGAGGTTTTAATATATAATTGTACCTAAACTGTTTTTTTAATCAAAAAAAAAATGGAAAACGATTTCAAAATATTTTCATAAAAAAGATATTTTGACAAATGCTTTTTTGAATTTACTTTTAAATTTTAACACCTTAAGGTGGTATTTTTCAATTATCTTTCTCTACAATTGTCGACATCAATCAAAAATACTATCATTTAAATATTATTTTATAATTTAAAATGTAACAGCCAATGTTCGCTTGATTCTATTTGATCCTAACATATATAAGGATGCTATTGGTAAACTTCTTATGTCGAATAAATATTAAGAACCAAAATCCCATTTTTTTCCCAATTTTTTTGAATCAAATTTAACATCGTCCCGATCGATTGATACATCAAGATGATGTTAAAAATGATCATTGGGATTAGATGAAGCTTCTCCTGCCTTTAAATTGAACGGTGAAGCTTTAATTGAATTCCCAAAACCTGTTGTTAGTGTTCTTGGCGTCCGACCAAGGATTTTGCCTTGGCCTGGTTTTCGACAGAAAAAACTAGCCATCCACTACACCTGATTGATACATCAAGATGATGTTAAATATGATCATTGGAATTAGATGAAGTTCTTATGCCTTTAAATTGAATGGTAAAACTCTAATTGAAATCCCAAAACATGTTGTTAGTGTTCTTGGCGTCCGACCAAATATTTTGTCTTAGCCTGGTTTTCGACAGAAAAAACCAGCAATCCACTACACCTGACTGAGAAATCCTAGCATCCGATCTAGGATTCTCGTCTTAGCCTGATTTTTGACTAAGAAAACCAGTTAGCGCTTATTTTCGACCGAGAATTCATTTTGGCCTAACTTTCGACTGAGAATGTTAGCTAGACATGGTTTTCAACTGTAGATTACAACGCGCAATAAAATTTCAACCTCCGTACTGAACGAGCGCCTATCCCCGTTGACCCAGGCCAAAACATGCGCGTTCGACCCGATTCGCGACCTGAACACCTACCTAAGGACTTATTTATTTGAGGTTTAATATATAATTGTACCTGAACTATTTTTTTAATCCAAAATATAGAAACGATTTCAAAATATTTTCATAAAAAAAATATTTTGATAAATGCTTTTTTGAATTTATTTTTAAATTTTAGAAAAAAAGTTCACTTAGACGTATTGTACAACTAGCTTACTTAGACGTATGTACTAATAAAATGTCATTTAAACTTATGTACTATCAAAAAGGGTTTTTTCTTATTTAGTTGAATATAAATAAAAATGAAATTAATAATTTTTTATTTAATTTTTATTCACGACTTATATTAGTAATAAATGAATTGTTTTGTCTAATATTTGATTATTACTCTTTTAGTGTTTGATGAACGAGTTTTTATTATTATTCAATTCTTAATTCTTAATTAATTTATTTTTGTTTTGAAGGATTTTTATTTTTGAAAAAAATTTCATTGTTATATTCAATTATTGGGATCAAACAATTTTAAAATAATTAATAATTAATGTGAATATAAAAAATTATATATAAAAAGAAGAAGAAATATATAGTTAAAATAACTAATGATGAATGCTCATATATATATAAAATAAAATTAAAATAATTAATCATAAATACTCATATAAAAATAATAAAAAATTATAAAAAAGATAAAAATAGAGGATTCATTTATTAGTAATAAATGAAAAAGAAAGAGAGAGAAAATATATTAATATTTAATTAATAAATATATAAATTTAAAAATAAAAGTTAACCATGGTTACTAAAAGAGGCTAAATGAGCCAATTTTTGATAGTACATACGTTTAAATGATTTTTTATTAGTACATACGTTTAAGTGACCTAATTTTACAAGTACATACGTCTAAGTGAGCTTTTTTCCTAAATTTTAACACCTTAAGGTGATATTTTTTAGATATCTTTCTCTACAATTGTCAACATATATCGCAGATACTATCATTTAAATATTATTTTATAATTTAAAATGTAACAGCCAGTGTTCGCTTGATTCTATTTGATCCTAACATATATAAAGATGCTATTGGTAAACTTCTTATGTCGAAGAAATCTTAAGATCCAAAATCTCATTTTTCCCAATTTTTTTGAATCAAATTTAACATCGTCCCGATCGATTGATACATCAAGATGATGTTAAAAATGATCATTGGGATTAGATGAAGCTTCTCCTTCCTTTAAATTGAACGGTGAAGCTTTAATTGAATTCCCAAAACCTGTTGTTAGTGTTTTTGGCATCCGATCAAGGATTTTGCCTTGGCTTGGTTTTCGATAGAAAAAACTAGCCATCCACTACACCTGATTGATACATCAAGATGATGTTAAAAATGATCATTGGGATTAGATGAAGCTTCTTATGACTTTAAATCGAATGATAAAACTCTAATTGAAATCCCAAAACATGTTGTTAGTGTTCTTGGCGTCCGACCAAAGATTTTGTCTTAGCCCGGTTTTCGACAGAAAAAACCATCCATCCACTACACCTGACTGAGAAATCCTAGCATCCGATCTAGGATTCTCGCCTTAGCCTGATTTTCGACAAAGAAAACCAGTTAGCGCTTATTTTCCGGCTGAGAATTCATCTTGGCGTAACTTTCGACCGAGAAGGTTAGCTAGACATGGTTTTCAACCGTAGATTACAACGCGCAATAAAAGTTCAACCTTCGTGCTGAACGAGCGCCTATCCCCGTTGACCCAGGTCAAAACCTGTGCGCCCGACCCGATTCGCGACCTGAACACCTACCTAAGGACTTATTTATTTGAGGTTTTAATATATAATTGTACCTAAACTATTTTTTTAATCCAAAAAATAGAAAATGATTTCAAAATATTTTCATAAAAAATATATTTTGATAAATGATTTTTTGAATTTACTTTTAAATTTTTAACTCCTTAAGGTGATATTTTTCATATATCTTTCTCTACAATTGTCGACATCAATCGCAGATACTATCATTTAAATATTATTTTATAATTTAAAATGTAAGAAAAATCCACACATGTCAAGAACTAGAAAAATAATTGGTTGAATAAAACGTAATAAACCAAACTTTCATAGAAATAGCTAAAATTTATGAATTATAGTCCATTCTTTAATGAGTACGAATGATATAACGCGAAACCCTTTTCTAAGTATTACCAAATATCAAACTTAATATAATCTCTAATTAAATATACGTAATATATATATATATATAATGAAGCTTAATTTGAAATGTTAGAGGTGTAAATCACGCTCTCTCCAAAATGATCCTCATCATCATATGTAATTTTCTCTTTCTTTTATATATATATATATATATATATATATATATATATATATATATATATATATATATATATATATATATATATATATTTCTCTCTTCATTTATTTAATTAATTCTTTTTATTTCCCTCACCAAATATATATATTTTCATCAATTCTATTAATGAAGTTTCATCATTAATATTCTATGTCGGTTACTCTTATATATATATATATAAATATATATATATATATATATATATTAATATATATTAGGGAGATCCGTGTGCCTGGATAAAAATATATTGTTACAACGTTCCGCGTTCATCAAATTTGGTGTTAAATTTAAAATATAAAATGTTATTAGTCTAGTTGGTTAAAGAGTTGTATTTGTTTTGTTAGGTTGCGAGTTCGAACCATACCTATAACATTTTTAATTTTATTTTTAACCGTTTTAAGTTTATGGACGGGTCAACCCACAATCCGACCCAAGTATCCATTTACTCTCACATCTATATTCAAATTAACCACAACTCTCGACCGACAATTCGGACACTTTCAAAAGTAAGCATTATTATATATATATATATATAGATATATATATATATATATATATATATATATATATATATATATATATATATATATATAAATATATATATATATATAAATATACATGTGAGATATATATTTATATATTAATATATATATATATATTAATATATAATATATATTAATATATATATATATATTAATATATATATACTTATATATATATTAATATTTTTTATTAATTATTTTAAAACTAAACTTAATAATTCTTATCTAAAATATAATATATATTAATTAAATTTAACATTAAATATTAAAAACTGTAAGAATAATAAGAGTTTCAATTATCATATTATATTAATTATAAAGTTTTTTATCTATATTAATTTAGTTTAACATTAAATATTAAATATGAAAATATACAAGAATAAAAAAAGTTTAGTTATCATATTATAATTATCTATTAATTTAATTTAACATTAAATAAATGATTATATCAACGTATATAACTACAATTAAACCAATATATTAAATCAACCCGGCTTTTCATCTACTTCTCCACCCAAATATTTTCTTTCTACAAATATTCTTAGATCAACAAGGTTCATTTGAAGAGAATAGTGATATCTCCATATAAACTCATAATATTCTCAATTTCTCTATCAATATCATGCTTTCAATAATTGAATTTGTATTATGTTATGTTTCAACAATTTGTTATTCACTGTTTTACATTTTTTTTCCAGAAATTTGATCGTTTCAGGAAGCTACAACATCTTCGGTCTTCAAGCGTGTTATTTTTGTATCAACTCGTAATCTTCTCAATTTCTCTCTCAATATAATATTTTCAATAATTGCATTTGTATTATGTTATATTTCAACAATCTGTTGTTCACTATTTTGCATTTCTCTTAGGAATTTGATCGTTTCAGGCAGCTGCAACAACGTCATACGCATTTCATGGACCTTCTTTTGAATCCGATCGTTTCAGACAGCTGCAACAACATCCTACGCATTTCATCGATCTTATTTTGAATCCGGTATGGTTAAAGTATGAGTAATGATAAAATTTTATGACTAATTAATAAAATAAAAATAATTTTTTAAATGCATATGATCTCTATATTCTTAGCCTAAGATTTTTTACTATTTTTCAATTTTTTACTATTTTTCATTTTTTTTAAATATTATTATTATTTATTATAACGTTTAATAAATTTATTTATTATTCACATTATTTTATAATATTTGTCTTGATTATCCTATTTAATATATTCATATTATATTAATAATAATGTGATTTAGTCTGAATTTAAACATTACCGTTTGTTAATTCTATCATCATTTATTTAGGTTTTGAAATGTGTTTTATATATTAAATTAAATTTTATTATGGAGGACCTAGAAGAAAAGATTCAAACTTAATTTAAAGAAAAATGGGAAGCAAAAGAAGACGAGAATTTAAAATTAAGAGAAAGTTGAAGATTATTTGCCTCAGTGAATTTAGAAAAAAAAAATTAAAAATTAATTTTTTGTTTAATTATTAATTATTATTATTTCATAACACAACCTAATAAGATATTTTATAATAAAATTATAAGTAAAATTATATTTTAATAAATAATATTAATATTTTAATTATATACAAAAATATAATAAATAGATTATAAATATATATATAAGTATAGGGGGAGCGAAAAATTATATTTTAATGAATAATATTAATATTTTAATTATATACAAAAATTTAATAAATAGATTATAAATATATATATATATATTCAAATAGAGAAATGATTAGGTGAGAGAATTTGGTGAGGGAATTTGGCTCTTAGCTGAAAAAATCAAATAATTTCTCTTTTTTCTCTCTTTCCTCCCATTTTTACATTTTCCAAACCAGATGATGCCACGTCATTCCCTCACCAAATTCCCTTACTAAATTCCCTCCCTCTATCACTCCTCTATATCATTCAAATAATATAAAATATATTTAACTTTATATTTTCACATGTTTTAAATAATTGAGAAATATATATTATTTTAATTTATAATATTATTATAAATATATATTTTTTACACAAATATTATAAAATTAAATTATTATTAGTTTAATTAAAATAATAATTAATGTTATTATTTAATAAAAATATATATATATAATAACACAGTATATATGTAGTTTTGAAATATGAATACATAAAAAAAAGATAGTTCATTATTATTTTTTAATAAATATTTTATATATATTTTAATTAATATTTTGACTTTAGATATATAATAAACTGTTTTCAAAATTTTTGAGAGAATAAAGTAAAAGCCGAAATAATTATGATCAAAAGAGAAAAAACACAAATATATTTTGCTAAAATGTTATTTTTACCTATTTAAGATAAAGTGATAATTTACATTAAAAAAATAGGAAAATAAAATTAATTTAATAAAACAAAAAATACAAAAATTTTAAATAAAATGATCATATTTATAATAATTTATTTCAATTGTATCTAAAAAATTATAATAAATATATATCTAATAAGGCTTAATTTGAAATATTGGAGGTGTAAATCACGCTCTTTCCAAAATAATGTTTATCATTATATGTATTTTCTCTTTATATATATATATATATATATATATTAATATATATATATATATATTAATATTTTTTTATTAATTATCTTTAAACTAAAGTCAATAATTCTCCTCTAAAATATTATATATATTAATTAAATTTAACATTAAATATTAATTATGAAAAACTGCAAAAAATAATAAGAGTTATAGTTATCGTATTATGTTAATTAAAAAAAATATCTATATTTATTCAGTTTAACATTAAATATTAAATATGAAAATATGCGAGAATAAAAAAAATTTCAGTTATTAAATAATAATTATATCAACATATATAACTACAATTACACAAATATATTAAATCAACACGACTTTTCATCTACTTCTCTACCCAAATATTTTCTTTTTATAAATAATCTTAGATCAACAAGGTTCATTTGAAGAGAGAATAGTAATATCTCCATATAGACTCATAATATTCTCAATTTCTCTATCAATATTATGTTTTCAATAATTAAATTTGCATTATGTTATGTTTCAACAATTTGTTGTTCACTATTTTACATTTTTTTCTAGGAATTTGATCGTTTCAGGCAAATACAACATCTTCGGTCTTCAAGCTTGTTATCTCCGTATCGACTCGTAATCTTCTCAAATTCTCTATTAATATAATATTTTCAATAATTAAATTTGTATTATGTTATGTTTCAACAATCTGTTGTTCACTATATTGCATTTTTCTCAGAAATTTGACCGTTTCAAGTAGCTGCAACAATGTCATACACATTTCATCAATATTCTTTTGAATCCGATGGTTTAGGCAGCTGCAACAACATCCTACGCATTTCAACAATTTTCTTTTGAATCCGGTATGGTTAAAGTATGAGTAATGATAAAATTTTATGACTAATTAATAAAATAAAAATAACTATATTCTTAGCCTAAGATTTTTTTTTACTATTTTACTATTTTTCGATTTTTACTATTTTCCAATTTTTTTTTAATATTATTATTATTATTATTATTTATTATAACGTTTAATTAATTTATTTATTATTCACATTATTTTATAATATTTTTCTTGATTATCCTATTTAATATATTCATATTATATTAGTAATAATGTGATTTAGTCTGAATTTAATCATCGTCGTTTGTTAATGCTATCATCATTTATTTATGTTTTTGAAACGTGTTTTATATATTAAATTAAATTTTATTATGGAGGACCTAGAAGAAAAGATTCAAACTTAATTTGAAAAAAATGGGAAGCAAAAGAAGAAGAAGATTTGAAATCAAGAGAAAGCCGAAGATTCTTTGCCTCGTTAAATTTAGAAAAAAAAATTAAAATTAATTTTATTTATTTAATTATTAATTTTTATTATTTCATAACACAGCCTAATAAGATATTTTATAATAAAATTATATGTAAAATTATATTTTAATAAATAATATTAGTATTTTAATTATTTTAAATAATATAATAAATAGATTATATATATATATATATATATATTCAAATAATATAAAATATATTTAACTTTATTTTTTCACATGTTTTAAATAATTGATAAATATATATTATTTTAATTTATAATATTATTATAAATATATATTTTTTACACAAATATTATAAATTTGAATTATTGTTATTTTAATTAAAATAATAATTAATGTTATTATTTAACCCAAAAAATTATATTATAATAACACTCAAGTATAAGTATATGTAATTTTGAAATATGAATACATATAAAATATAGTTCAGTATTATTTTTTAATAAATATTTTATATATTTTTTAATATATATTTTGATTTTTGATGGATAATAAATTGTTTCCGAAATTTTTGAGAGAATAAAGTAAAAGCTGAAATAATTATGAACACAAATATATTTTGCCTATTTAAGATAAAGAGATAATTTACGTTAAAAAATAGGAAAATGAAATTAATTTAATAGAACAAAAAAAACTAAAATTTTAAATAAAATGATCATATTTATAATAATTTATTTCAATTGTATCTAAAAAAAATTATTATAAATATGAGATTAAATGACTTTACACGATATTAAAAAAATGGAACAAATAAAAAAACAATATTAATACTATAAAATTTATGTAATGGTTCAATATTATTTTTTAATAGATATTTCATATATATTTTAATTAATATTTTGATTTTTGATGGATAATAAATTGTTTCTGAAATTTGTAAAAGAATAAAGTAGAAGTTGAAATAATTATGATCAAAAGAGAAAAAACACAAACATATTTTGCTAAAATATTGTTTTTGCCTATTTAAGATAAAGTTATAATTTACGTTAAACAAATGGGAAAATTAAATTAAATTAATAGAACGAAAAAACTAAAATTTTGAATAAAATGACCTTGATAAAAATTTATTTTAATTATATCTAAAAAAATATTTCTATAAAAAAATTATAATAAATATGAAATTAGATGACTCCACACAATATTAAAAAAAATAGAATAAATGAAAGAACAATATTGATATTATAAAATTTATGTAATTGCTCAGTATTATTTTTAATAGATATTTCATATATATTTTAATTAATATTTTGACTTTTAATTAATAATAATTTGTTTCTAAAATTTTTGAAAGAATAAAGTAGAAGCTGAAATAATTATGTTAAAAGAAAAAAAAATACAAACATATTTTGCTAAAATATTATTTTTAAGATGAAGTGATAATTTACATTAAAAAATGGGAAAATTAAATTAATAGAACGAAAAACCTAAAATTTTGAATAAAATTACCATATTTGTAATAATTTATTTTATTTGTATCTAAATTTATTTTTATAAAAAAATTATAATAAATATGAGAATAAATGAGTCCATACAATATTAAAAAAATGGAATAAATGAAAGAACAATATTAAAAAATTTCAAACTTATATATATTTAATTATGATATTATAAAACTAATATCGAAACATAATATAAAAACACAATATAATGGTAAAATTTATGTAATAAAATTCAAATAATTATTAATTTTTTATAATTCACGTGTAAAGATGTAAATAAAAAAATGAAACTTAAATGTGTTAATTTTTTATATAATGAAATTAAAAATTTATGTTTATTGTATTTAATAAAATATTTTTAAACTATTAAATATAGCCATCATTAATATATTATATAAATATATATAATGTGATTCAATTTACTTTTTATAAAATTTTTAATTTTTTTAAATTTTATGTCTTAATTATTTCGTTTATATATTTGTCCGTTTGCATCACACAAAAATTTTGCTAGTTAAATTAAAAATTAATTATCAACTCTTTATTTTAACAAATAATTATTTTAAACTAATTATATCTAATTAATTTTGCAGCAAAAAATTCTTTTAATCAAATTATAATTTAACTATCTTTAAATTTAAAATATTATTTAAATTTAAACAATAATTAATTATTATTATAATTAATTTTAAAACATCAAGAATACATTTTTTAAAGACTTTTCGACAAACCAATGTTGAAATTTTACAAATTTTAAACTTGTACAGAATAAGGGATTTATAGGCGTTACACCTATTTTTTTAGGTAAAATATAAAATATTTTATAAATATTTTTTATTATATATATATAAATTGAAATTTTGATATATATATATATATATATATATATATATATATATATATATATATATAATTTACTATATAGAGTATTATATATATAATCAATTCAGATCTTCTGCTACCGATTGCCGTGTTCTCCTGTGGCGGACCAATCAGATTGCAGCATTATTATTTTAATAATAAAACAATCTGGATAGGAGACGGAGGGAGGGAGAATCCGGAATCCGGGTTTCGTCCCGGGTTCACACAAGACGCCGTTAACGGAAGCGCCGGTTAACGCCAAAAAATTATATAATATTCATATGATACCCAGATAAGATATCTTCGCTCAGGGCACCGTGTTAGAGGGAAGGGTGAGATGCGATGGGAGCGAATATCTACACGCCCGTTGCCCTGACCCTCATGTTAACCCCTCATACCCACCCATGAGAAGACCGCTTGCCTTCCATGAAAATACAATTACCCGTCTATGTAAAGACCAAAGTGACATGTATTTTATATTTCCGTTTATTAAATATTAATTTAATTTATTAAAAAACACATGCAGCGATATAATATTCGCTTAAATTACTTGGCTCTCATTTTTCTTTTTTTTAATTTAATTTTGTTTGCTTGGAGACCCTCATGAGCGAAGATGTATTTGCTTAAATTAATTTTAATGAAAACATCATGTAAACTCCCCATACCCACCCATGAGAAGACCGCTTGCCTTCCATGAAAATCCAATTACCCGACTATGTAAAGACCAAAATGACATGGATTTTATATTTCCGTTTATTAAATATGAATTTAATTTATTAAAAAACACATGCAGCGATATAATATTCGCTTCAATTACTTGGCTCTCATTTTTCTTTTTTTTTATTTAATTTTGTTTGCCTGGAGACCCTCATGAGCGAAGATGTATTTGCTTAAATTAATTTTAATGAAAACATCATGTAAACCCCTCATACCCACCCATGAGAAGACCGCTTGCCTTCCATGAAAATACAATTACCCGTCTATGTAAAGACCAAAATGACATGTAGGAGCATAAACGAAAACAAAACTGCCCCCAATCTTGCATCACACGTCAATCCTCCCAATAAACCAGAGAGGTAGGTTAATCTTATTGTGTTTATATATTTTATACTAATTTTACACATGCTTATTCCATTTATTTAGTTGAATACTGATTTATGCTATCCCACCAAAAATAATGACTTCGAGGTTTAATAACTTGGTTACATATGAAAGGAAGAGGAAGAGAAATACGAAGCCGAATACGAAGTCGTCATCGACTGCTGAATCAATTTCCACAGTTGCTGTCGAAGCTACTGATGAGATTTTGCCACCACCTTTTCCCCCTAAAAAAAAACCCAATGTTATTCCTACCTCCACTCCAACAGTCGATGAAGAGTTACCAGAACCACACCCAGAAACCACTAATATTTCTCCGTGTACTACACCATTCGATGAAGAGTTACCACCATCTTCCCAAAAAACCAAAACCATCAAGAAACGTAAACTGACATTTCTAACAAGATCATCACCTCATGGCCTCGCTCAACTGATTCCTAAATTGAGCGTAGAACAGAGGGAAGCCGTGAAACAAATCGGCTTTGGTTCTCTTCTTACAATGGGGGTCTCCAAGTGCCCGGCGCATTTTTCCAGACACGTAATTCAATGTTTTGACCCGGATAAGAGTTCTCTGGTATTGGCCAACGGTGAGGAGATCCTTATCGATGAAGATCTCGTACAGCTCGTGATGAACCTCCCTAGAGGGGCAATGAACGTAGTCGAGTCCGTTGGGGGGGACAAGACTAAAGACCCTGGTTTTTTTAATTTCTTGAGGGATTGGAAGACCAGATGGACCGGGGAAGACTCAAAAGCTCCTGAAACACTTTCTATGATCCCCAAGATATTAAGTAACACAAGTGCAGACAACGATTTCAAAATCGACTTCGTTGTCTTTGTTGTCTCAAGTTTTTTATGTCCAGTTCAAAATTCACGAGCCAGGTAAACATGTATTCAAACCTATTATATATCTAATTGTATTTGTGAATACTGACACATGTATTTTTTTCATTTCAGGTTCAAAATTCTCAAATCCTTAATGGATGTTGATAACATAAAGGAACTGAACTAGTGCCACTTCACACTTCAACGATTGCTTGACAGTGTAAGAAGTTGGAAAGAAAAAGCAAGTAAAGATAAAAATCCATATTTCGATGGACCTATAACCCTTTTATTGGTAAGTAATGTTGCCTCTCTTGTATATGATTTATAGATATCAAATATTTTCAAACATGTTTCCCATTCCTTTACTCCAGATTTGCTACCTAGATGGTGTTTTTGTGGAAGGTGAACGTCTGCCCTACGAAAGAAAATTTCCAATAATCTCTTGTTGGGATGACGTCACAGTGTTAGAGTTCACCAACTTAGAAGTTCGTGCTGGTGGTTTTGGGCTGGGCAGGGCAAGGGCGCGCCTAACAGGTAAACAACCCGAGAATCCAGTTGACTCGGTTGAAGTAAAAGAAGACGATAATAAGGTATGTGGAAACAAGAAATTGACTCCCATTGTTCTTTATTATCTTGTTTTCAAGATTAATGAAATCTGTTTTTCATAATGTACAGATGTTGACATCCAAAATCCTGTAAACTTTTAAAGATACAGCCCAACAACTGAATTACCTATCAGGGGAGTTGGAGAAACGCAACATCGATCCGAAGCCTTTTTTTGAGGCCGGTTTCCTAAACCTAAGAGAGTCTGAAGGGTTCATGAAACACTTGAAGGTGGTGAACGATGGTGAAGTTCGTGTAAGTGTGGAAGATCCTCCAAGTGAGGCACTTGGGGACACTTTACAGTGTGCGGGCTTGAAAATCAATAGTCCCCCGGTTGAATACACCTGTGAGACTGCAGTGGAGGACAATGCAGACAATCCACCAGCACTAGTTGAACCAAATGATCTCGATGATGCCGTTCTGCCAAATGAAGCTCAGTCACTCCCTGTTCAACCGAAAGATCTTGAGGCTGTAGGTCAGGACATTGAAGATCAATCACTCCTGGTTGAACAGGAAGATGTAGACGCTGCATTTCAGCACATTGAAGCCAAGTCACCCCCTGCTCAACAAGACGAACCTGAGGATGCAATTCTGCCCAACACAGATGACTCACCCATTGTTGAACCAACTGATCATCATGGTGAAGGGAAGGAACCGGATGAGGTAGACAAAGTGCAGACACCCACCGTTGAAGACGATGATCAGGGTGAAGGGAAGGAACAGGTTGAGGAACCCAAAGCTCAGCATGTTGAACCAAATGATCAGGTTGAAGGGAAGGAACATGTTGCGGAACCCCAAGCTCAGTCTGTTGCACCAAATGATCAGGGTGAAGGCAAGGAACATGTTGAGGCTTCTAAGGCCGTTGAATCTTCTGAAGATGATGGGGGAGGGACGCATCAACATTAGAGAATATCCTAAGAGGAAGATCACGAAAATTCCTGTGCACCTTCGATCCCCTTACATGAAAGAGGTTGCGGATATGTTGGACCACAAAATAACCAACAAGGAACAGAGATTCGCCGATTTTGTGTTTGATGAAGACCTGCCTCCATTGTAAGTTATTTCGCATGCTTTTAGAAATTTGAAATATGAAATTAGTTAGTTATGGTCTTCTAAATGAATCTATTTAGCAGTGACGTTCTGTACGAAGGTGCACCGGGTAATATCACCCGTCATCTATTTCGTACAATGAAACTGGGTGAAGAAATTGCAAGCGAAGTGGTGGACGCTTGGTCCATAATTGTGCACTCCAAATGCCGTAGGTTGCCAAGGCATGAACCACGAATAATTTGTTTCTCATCAATTGCACATGTAAGTGCTTCTCTTGTTTTGTGCTATGTATCCTTCAATGTTCATGACTTTGAGTCTCCACCCTTATTTTGCAGGTTAATCTGCAGTATGATTGCACCTTATTTTGTCAATCCCTTGAAGAAGACATGAGAAACTACCATGTCACAAAAGAAGACCTCATCTTCGCTGACCTGGTATGTACATATCCCTCAATTCCAAGTAACGAGAATGCCATAAAATAACAAATGTTTATGGTCTTTTTGCAGATATTCCTACATGTCGTCATTTCCCGACATTTCTTTCTTGTGTGTGTGAATATCAAAGACTCCCACATCAATGTACTAGACAACTCCGGTCGTCCGCATCGAATGAAAATTTTGGACAAGTATGTACATTTGAGGAAACAACTAGATAGTTTTTGACTTTCTTGGAAATGCAAGGCATACAAAGAATTGCGGAAAAGGTTAAGAAATACAGGATAACGGCCCCAAAGCTGCCTTGGCAAGACCAAACAATCAAGACAGACTGTGGGGTATATTTAATGAGACATATGGAAACATATAGAGGAGTGACGAAGGGTTGGTCTATTGACATCAACGATAATAATGTAAGTGTTATACCATATGTTATTTTATGACATTTAACAATTTGAAATGTTCTTATATTTTCTCTTGTTCTTTTGAAGGCCAAAGAAGCTTTTAGTACATTGAGAATAAAATATTTATACAGAATTTTTATATCGGAGCACAATGTCAATAGGTTTAAGTTAAAGACTGCAATTAGATCAAGATATTAGAGATTTGTATGTGTTATACGGAATTATACTTGTACAGTAATTCTTATGTTTACACAGGTCAATTGAGATATTTTTAATGTATGGATGTTTGATATGTAATTATAACTTATAATGTATTGATGTTTGATATGTCTTCTTGTACCCATACTTTTAAAATCATAAACGAGGTTAATTTTGTAAGTGTATGTTTTAAAATTCTTAAACGAAGATATATTCTTAACTACATGTTTTCAAGTTTATAAACGAAGATATATTCTTATGTCTTCTTGTGTCCATATTTCTAAAACCATAAACGAAGATATATTCTTATGCCTTCTTGTGCCCCTATTCTTAACTATATATTTTCAAATTCCTAAACGAAGATATCTTCTTATGTTTGTTATTGGTGCAATCCATATTTTGAAAATAAGAGACGACTATATCTTCTTCACTATATGTTTGCAAATTCCTAAACGAAGATATCCTCTTAACTATAAATTTTCAAATTCCTAAACGAAGATATATTCTTATATTCTGCCCTCTTTATCCTCAATTTCGCTTCACAACCGAACCTCGTCACAGAACGGCTACGTCTCACATAGACATCACGTTTGTCTTTTCCACGTTCACCCTGTGCACTACAACAAAAAACTCTATCTAGTATTATACCCTCGTTGTCTACATGTTTTGAACTGCGCCTTATACCAAATCCTATTAGTTTAGCGTATGCTAAGTAGAATACGTAGCCTTCTTCTTCACTCTCAAATTCCCTTCCTAAATGTGGAATTAAGTTGGCTTCGATGTCCTCCAAAGGTTGGCCGTTTCCATCGAAATTCAATTGACGACGACAAGTAGCAGATTCGCTGTTCAATTTGAACACGTGGAAAATAAAGGTTCAACTAACCAAAACTTGTAGATTATTGTAAAATGAAGACAATATAAGCGAAGAACGCTTCACTTAAACATTAATAACATTGTAATATTAGGCGAAGAGAGTTTCACTTTATAAGCTATTATCAAAAAACCTATTAGTGAAGAGATCTTCGCTTACATATGAACGAAAAAAATTAGAGAAGTTAAACAATATACCTTAAATCATTAATATCATTCTCGTTCATATCATTCTCGCTCATATGTGTTCCTTCCTGATAATCAACCAGAACAGAACATTTCATGTCGAGTATTCAAAAAACATAAAAAAGGTTGGGACGAAAAGTAAAGAAGGTATAGATGACATTCAAAAACATACCATTTTTTAATTTAGGAAGATGGATTGATATTATAATGAAGTCTCCGGCGAAGGAGAGGTCGATGGTCGACAATGGAGTATCACTCCGGCGAAGAAATGGTCGTACAGGTGAGAGAGAGAACAGTACAAACTTTGTCTAGCTTAGCAGCATGGCTTGCTGCATGCAGCATTTAATGAAAAGGTGGCAGGTGTTAGGTGGCGGTGAGGTGACTTGCTAAAAAAAATATTCCGTTTTAATAATTAAATGACTAAAATTATTATGAATTAATATTAATAAATCAATCAATCGATCAGTAAGCGAAGATTGCTTCACATTATTATTTTGAGAATTGTTTTAGAAATATTATTTTGACAGTTGTTTTAAAACATATTAATTATTTATCACATTAGGGGCGATTAACTTACATAGATTGCTATGTATTATAATAAATGAATAAAAATTTATACTTCAAGTTATACATTATTTCTTCATGTTTCAAGATTTAGTTTAATATAATGCTGGTGTTTTAAAAAAACACAATTCGAAGAACCAAAAAGATAAATCTAAAATCAAATATGACATTAACAAATTCAAGAATGCAAAATATTCAAATATTCAGTAACAAATTCAACCAACACATGTCTATTACAACAACAAAGGCTGCAAATCACAAGCAGCAATGGATTCTAGCAAGCTTGTGTGAGGAACACCAAACACATCCAAATATGTCTTCAAAGGATTCTCTGCCTCAAATACCCAAACAAGTTCATTAACATCGTGCCGAGACTTGTCGTATACAACTATAGTTTTGTCGTCCTCAGGCTCGACAAATGGATTCTCCATTTCTTTAGTCGTACCTCCTCCAACAATTACAAACCCCGTAAGATCCAGTTTGTAAGCCGGGATGAATTCACCTGCAAATATAAAGGTATAACTGTCGAACAGTTTCGGCAACTGAAAGAAAATACAAAACATTTTTAGTAATCATGGAGAATTGAATATCATATGGAGGAGGAGTAGGAATAAGACAAAACTTACATTGTTCAAATACCGCATTCTGCCAGCTCTTGGACCGCCCACAGTCCCATGATTATCTCGCTGCACCTCGTACGGTTCCTCGTCCACGTAATAGTTAAATCTAATTGATGATTTTATCCCTGTACAAAAGAAATAGGTGTTTTTAGTTTCATATATGTGAAAATGAATATTGAGTTAACAGTAAAGGGTTAAGAATAACAGAGTCTCACAATCAATGGTAAGGACCCAACTCCCGTTCAATATTGCCTTCAATACTTTGATAGTGCGACCGCATCCACCATTAGCATCGGTGGATGCTATGACGTGGGTCACATCGTCTCTCCACCTCATTGTCACCGTGGCACCACATGTGTTAGCATATTGTTGAATCAAGTGCTGTTTAAGAACAATCATAAATATTTCAGATACACAGTACGAAAACTTAAACAATATGGAAAAAAAGGGAGATATGTCAAGAATAGTACTATCTCTTCACTTGTTAATTGATTTGGGCATAAAATCCAGTCTTTGCCAAAGTTGTGGACGGATCCTATGGCGGTTGCCTGCAGATGCATGGAAAAAACGGTCTTTGTTAGTTTTCACTAGGGTTTCATGGAAATAATATCCTAAACCCTAACACTAGGTAACTTTTCCTAAAATACGATGGATTTTCATTGAAGGTGACATTTTCAGAGTAGGGTTTCATAAAGATTAACTAGACAACGACATCACATAACATAATCTAGTTTAGTAGTTTCATAATCCTAAATATGAAAAGTTACTATTCAGGAACACGTACCATTGTGGAGACGTGAAGATGTTGCTTCTGGTTTGGTCGACGGGGAGCCGGTTGCGAATCGCCGTGAAAGGAGGCAGGAAGAGAGAGATGAATCGGGCGGAAATGATTATAAAATAATCATATTAGGGGGTATATATATTCATGTAACCTGGGCGAACATGTCTTCTTTGGAAAAGCGACTATTCATTCCATTTCACATGACACATGGACCAGGGGCGAATAAGTGTTCTCTCGAGAAGCGACTATTCAATCCATTTTACATGGAACATGGTCTAGGCGAACAAATATTCTCTACCAGCAAAAAAATTTAAATAAAAAAAATATATATATGAATCAATTAATTGAAGCGAATATTATATCGCTGAATGTCATTTTAAATTAATTGAATTAACATTTATTAATAAACAGAAATATAAAATTAATAAAAAAAAAATAGTGAAGTGATTGAAGCGAAGATTTGTTCGGTTGCTGCATGACATTTTTAATAAATTAAATTAATATTTAATAAACGGAAATATAAAATTCATGTCATTTTGGTCTTTACATAGTCGGGTAATTGTATTTTCATGGAAGGCAAGCGGTCTTCTCATGGGTGGGTTGGGGGGTTTACATGATGTTTTCATTAAAATTAATTTAAGCAAATACATCTTCGCTCATGAGGGTCTCCAGACAAACAAAATTAAATAAAAAAAAAAGAAAAATGAGAGCCAAGTAATTGAAGCGAATATTATATCGCTGCATGTGTTTTTTAATAAATTAAATTCATATTTAATAAACGGAAATATAAAATCCATGTCATTTTGGTCTTTACATAGACGGGTAATTGTATTTTCATGGAAGGCAAGCGGTCTTCTCATGGGTGGGTATGGGGGGTTTACATGATGTTTTCATTAAAATTAATTTAAGCAAATACATCTTCGCTCATGAGGGTCTCCAGGCAAACAAAATTAAATAAAAAAAAAGAAAAATGAGAGCCAAGTAATTGAAGCGAATATTATATCGCTGCATGTGTTTTTTAATAAATTAAATTCATATTTAATAAACGGAAATATAAAATCCATGTCATTTTGGTCTTTACATAGTCGGGTAATTGGATTTTCATGGAAGGCAAGCGGTCTTCTCATGGGTGGGTATGGGGAGTTTACATGATGTTTTCATTAAAATTAATTTAAGCAAATACATCTTCGCTCATGAGGGTCTCCAAGCAAACAAAATTAAATTAAAAAAAAGAAAAATGAGAGCCAAGTAATTTAAGCGAATATTATATCGCTGCATGTGTTTTTTAATAAATTAAATTAATATTTAATAAACGGAAATTTAAAATACATGTCATTTTGGTCTTTACATAGACGGGTAATTGTATTTTCATGGAAGGCAAGCGGTCTTCTCATGGGTGGGTATGGGGGGTTTACATGAGGGTCAGGGCAACGGGCGTGTAGATCTTCGCTCCCATCGCATCTCACCCTTCCCTCTAACACGGTGCCCTGAGCGAAGATATCTTATCTGTGTATCATATGAATATTATATAATTTCCTGGCGTTAACAGGCGCTTCCGTTAACGGCGTCTTGTGTGAACCCGGGACGAAACCCGGATTCCGGATCTCCCTCCCTCCGTCTCCTACCCAGATTGATTTATTATTAAAATAATAATGTTGCAATCTGATTGGTCCGCCACAGGGGAACACGGCGATCAGTAGCAGAAGATCTGAATTAATATATAATTACGAGGAGAGTGAATATTTATTATATATATATTGGTATTATAAAAGAAATGATATATTGTAAAATAAATTAAAAAGAATTATTTGTTTTTAATTTTTTTAATAATCATGGATAAAATATAATGTGTTTTTTATTATATAAGTAATATAAGTATATTTTTATATATCAATAAATATATTATTAAAATTAATAATTTATAGTTTTTTTTTATTTAATTTGAGATAGATCTTCCTCAATATAGTATTTATGTTTACTTTAAATATATATAAAATGACATATTTTTTTAGCTTATTTTAAATTTATTTTATAAGTATTAATTTTTTTTTATTAGTTAAAGATGTGTAAATATTATAACAAGTTATAAATTTTGGTTTTTTATTAAATTTATTTTTATTTTTATGAAATTTATAAATAAAAATAATAAGTAAATATTATAATATTTTTTTTATTTGTAGTTTTTTATGGTATAATATTTCTTTATCATCATATATTAATAATCGATTATTAAAAATATTATATATATAAATATTATTATTTTTTTCTAATTTATATATATATATATTACTTTTTTATTACTTAATTTTAGTATAAATAAAAATTTATATAATATATAATAAAAACAAATATTTATTAACTCATCATGCATATAAATTATACAACTTATCTTCTTTTTTATTTATATATAAAAACAAAATTACATATATTATTTTGTTTATTTATTTATTTCTATTTTATAAAAATTTAATAGTTATATGTATACTATATTTTATTAAACAAAATCCCATATATAAATTAAGAGAAATGATTAGGTGAGAGAATTTGGTGAGGGAATGACGTGCCATAATCTTATTCGCTAAAAAAATCAAATAATTTCTCTTTTTTCTCTTTTTCCTCCTACTTTTACATTTTCCAACCAATGAAGGGGATGCACGTCATTCCCTCACCAAATTCTCTTACCAAATTCCCTCTCTCTATCACTCCTCATAAATTAATTAGGAGAGAATTTATATATTATATTTTTTCAGTTAAAAAATTGAGAAAAAAAGAAAGAATATATATATATATATATATATATATATATATATATATATATATATAAAAGATATATTGAGAAATAAATAAAAATTAGATTTTTTTATATATTCTTATAATTATTAGTTGAAATATATACTTTTTTTTTATTATAATGTAATATAAATATATGTTTTATATAACAATAAATATATTATTTTAAAAAAATTAGTTTATATTTTTTATCATCATATATTAATTATAAATATTATATTTGTTATAATTTTATTGTTAATACTATTATTTTATTTTTAATATAAACTTATTTATCTAATGATAAATTTTATAGAATATTTATTTTATTTATATAAAAATTATAAATAAACAGAATTAAATTTATTTATCCCTAAATATTATTTTTATGTATACATAAAACTTTATATATATATATTTATTAATCATAATAATTTTAAGAAATATAATATATAATTTAAAATTTTGTTTTCTATATTTATTATAAAATTTAAAATAAGTATTAATTAAATTTATATATCTTTTTAATTGAATATCTAACATAATTTTTCTTAGGAAAAAACGTTCAATTAAATTAAATATATTTAGGATTAACTTTCTTAAAACTTACAATAATTTTAAAAACGATAAAATGTCCAAAATTGGATTAGATTTTTATTATAATTAACATGGTTTAAATGAAAAGTATGAATTGTAAAAACAATACTATGCTATGATTTTATATTTTGGAAAAATTCTCTTTTTATTAAAAAAAACAAAGTTATCAAACAAGTTAAACAGGGAACAAACCTATGACTTTTTGTTTAAGAGACAGACTATTTATCCAATGAATTATATGTTGATAATAAAGAAATCTAATGCAACATCTAAAATATTATTTTTAGTATAAAAGGCTCAATTCAATTAACTACATTTAGGGTTAACTTTGTTACACTTACTATAATAAAAAAAAAAATTGGATTCTCATTATAATTAACATGATTTGAGTGAAGAATATGAATTGTAAATATAATGGTAAGATATGGTATTATATTTTGGAAAAAAATCACATTTTACTTAAAAGAAAACAAAGTTGTCAAACGCACCAAATATGGATCAAACCTATAACTTTCTGCTTAAGAAACAAACGCTCTATCCTATAGGCGCTTAATGATGGTAAAGAAATCTAATGCACGTAATGTAGATAACATCAAAATTATTATTTTTAAATGCTCAATCAAGTTAACTACATTTAGGATTAACTTTGTTGAATTCCTATTATAATTGACATGGTTTGAGTGGAGAGTATGGGTTGTAAAAATAATGATAAACTATGGTTTTATATTTTGGAAAAATTCATACGGTTAAAATGTTGAGAAGAAATGCCATCCTCGATCTCCCTTTGATTGAGATCTTCCTAGAAAGTGATAGAACGAGACATTAGGCTAAATGAAAACCAAGAAAATGTCAAAATATGATATCGGACCAACCTGCTCCTCAAAATTCCTTGAAAACATCAAAGCTTTCTCCTTCTCAGAATTCCTTTTCACTGGAATCTTTCGACTCCCGTTAACCCATGATAAAATTTCAGAAGTGTCTTCTGACTTGAGTCTTTGTTCCTTCATCCTGATAAAGTTAGGTTAAATTAGTATATATAACGTTCACATCTCTAAGATCTCAAATAAAAATTGCAATCATGTTGAGTACTCACTGGATTGACTAAAAATGCTACCCATCAAAATAGAAACATACTGGGATACAATTCAGATCTGACCTATCTTGACCTCTAATATCCTTTATCTTCCCTTCTTTTACTTTTGTTCCTATCCTCATTCTTGTACTTGTCTGAGTCTCTTGTTTTTTCCTATCCCATGTGACTCCAAATCATAGTGTCCCCCTTCCCATCTCTACCGCCTGCTAGAGTCTTCCTGGTTCCTCGTCTCATCGTTCTTCTCCATGTTATCTGAAGTTATAACAAATGCAACACCTTATTTTTAGAGTACACGCATCCTTCAAATTGTCAATTGTTACATAAAAGGAAATGCAAATGTTATGTTTTCCACATGATCATAGTAAATGAAAATATATTACAAGGTTTAATGGCTATATTAGGTTCACAAAAAACTATTATTAAAGTTCGAAACCTAGATATATAGGATTTGGGTTTAAAATATCCAAAGAAATGAAGTAGGATTAAAAGCAATCAGTTACAACATCTCAAGAGTTTTGCGTGGTACAACTAATGATTATAAAGTAACAGAATGAACTCAGGTAATATGCAATGTCTTCTCTCGATTAATCTATCCAACCCAGTTAAACTATCGAACTAATCTAACAAACTAATCTAACGAACTAATCTTTTCTATTACCAAAACATTCTTCCTCCATTTGCTGATTCCAGTGGAACAGAGAGAGATAGATAGAAAGAGGGATGGAAATGGGCAGAGCTAGAAGCAATCCAATTGTTTTCATTCCTTAAGAGTGGAAACATGCTCTGAAAAAATTGAACTAGAAAATCAGATCAAAATTAATGTGCATCAACAGGAACCTTAGAGATCTTATCTTCACCTATGGATGTTGATCCAGTTGTTCTAATCCTGTGAAGGTTTCCGCTACTTACTAAACATACAATCCTTAAAATCTTTCATTATTCTTAACTGTATCACCAACAAAATGCCTGGATAAAGTTGTGGAATTTATAATCCAACGTAATCTCACTTTTTTCTGGGTAAATTAGCATGCGCGGCACATACAATTTGTGTGTGATTTGTGTAACTTTTAATTTGTATAAACTCACTAGTAAGTCATGATGTAAATATTTAGCTGAGTGGATAAGGTGTATATTGTTTAAGGAAGAGGTTATGAGTTCGACATTCTTTAATGCATGTCTCTTATTTAGTTGTTCCGTCGACTAAACTATAAAAAGAAAAAAGAAAACTGAAATTAAAAAGGAAATAATTACTTAATAATAATCATAATATTTTCTTTAATCAGCAAACCAAGATGTAGAACCTAACATAACCAACCATCACCTACTAGGAATTAAGGAAATGCAGAAGCTTGGGAAATTCAACTCATTATATCCTATCATATGTTTGTTTATCTGTTGGATTATATTACTTTTACTTTTATATCCCTTAAATGTTCTGGTATTTAAAGGTTAATCTATGTATGAGAAAAAAGCATTTTTATAACACCATAATATAGAATTATTTTATATGTGGGTATAGGTTGATAAAGAAACCAAGTGAGAATCATACATTTATCAAGCTGAAGTCCCCAAACAAACTCGGATCCATCTCTGTAAAGACAACCTTGTTTTCTTATGGTTCTCCTGATGCAGGGTTCAGGTCACCTGCATTTGATATTTGGGCAGCAGATGAGGCAAAGGAAGCAACAATGGGCTGAGGACCAGATACAACTGTCTCATCTTGTTTTTTAAGATCTAACTTTCTAGCTCTTTCCAATGATCTACGAAGATCTTCATCATCATCACCAAACAGTGGCTCATCATCTTCCTCTGTCTTAATGGTAAGAGTCTGCTCCATCCTTAGCGCCTTAGATGCCTCATCAGCTTTAGAGAGAGAGAGATAGAAAGAGGGATGGAAATGGACAGAGCTAGAAGCAATCCAATTGTTTTCATTCCTTATATTACGTAATCAATTAAACAAACATATAGATAATCTAGGCTGGATTTTAGAAAGAAAAATGAACTGACCTGAAGGCTGGACAGTGGACGACGGATCACGGCAGCAGGTGGAGGAATGTGCGGCCTCAACGGTCAGCGCAGGCACCAAGGTACTAGCCGGCGCCGGGCGAGATTTGTTATCGGAAGAAGACGACTGAGGATCTGAGAGAATGGAGGGTTTGGGGAAAGATGGGTTATTAGATTTTACCAACAAAAACAAAAAGAAAACAACCTCCTGAACCCCATGATCGAGCATTTTGTTCCCTCGACTGAGCGTCCCGAGCCCCGATCCAGACCACACCGGTCTAGACCGAGCTCGTCCTAGCCCATATCAGTAAAAATCCCAAACCCTAAGACTTCAGTTCTAAGGCCTCTTTGGTTTCAATTTTCAAAATTAAAAATTATTTTTTATTTATTTTGGACCTCAATCCATTTTCAAATAATTTCAAAAAGTTAGAAAATGATATTTAAATATTTTTCAAACAAATATTTTGACTAAAATCTCATTTGTTATTTATTTTTAATTTCAGGTATCGTTATTGATTTATCTCCTATTAACTAGTATTATATATTAATTAATTCATAAATTTTCTCCGTTTATCAAATTTTTTTTCTTTCAAAACCTTCAGATGTGTGCTGTTATTTAAAAAAAATCGTTAAACAAAAAAAATATAAAAAATATATAAATTAGTTTCTCTAATTATATATTAACTCATATATTTTTATTTTTATTAATATATATATTTTTAAAATTCTTTTCATATTTATTAGATTGTTTATTATTATTTTTATTAATATTATTATTATTTAATTTTATAATCTATATATTAATAAATGATTAAATATATATACATATTAATTATATTTTTAATAATTATTTCATAATATATTAATAAATAATTATATATATACATATTAATAAATTGATACCTACAAAATATATATATCATTAAAAAAAAATCATCAAACAAACAACTAAGGATAATATCAAGATTTATTAATTAAATTATTAACTACTTTCTTTTATTATTTCCTCATTTTAGAAAATTAATAGAAATATAAATATATATATATATATATATATATATATATATGTCTTGAACAAGACATTATGCTTTTTCACGTCTTGGACAAGATCTTAGAGTTTTTTCATTTTTCATTTTCACCAACAAGAAATAGCGGCAGCAAAACCAAAACCAAGTCTCCGGTCTCGCCCAGAGCATGTTCAAGGAAGCCAGACAATCAAGACTCAGAGGTAATGAATCATCAAAGCGCCTGGATGACAGAATGACTTACTGGACTAAGTGGATACTCGTGCTGGAGTACGAGGCAGCTGTGGCCGGTTATGAAGCAGCAAAACAGAGGTTGGCATTTGCTACGTCGGCTCTCGCAACTGCAGCCAAAGCGGAGGCAATGGCAGCGGCGAGGCGAAAAAGAAGAAGAACAAGAAGAAATAGATCTCCGGGCTTAAAGGCATCGTAAGTACATATATCCTATATGTATAGTAGTTCATGGAATCCATGGTAAGTAACTGGTTGCATTTTGACTTCTTGATATATAGTCTGTTATTGATAAATGAATAGCAGTTCAGTATAGTCCTTGATTCAATACTTCTTTGATGTCGATACAGTGTTTTGATTCATATCCTTAAAAATTTCATTTCATCATCTCATTGATATTTAGTCGATATATAGTATAGTGTTATTATTGCATTTTTCATCAAAATTCTGTATCGACTAATCAAGGAAGTGTTGAGTTAAGGACTACTAAACTACTATCCATTTATCAGGATGAAGGAACAAAGTGTTTTTTCCCAATTACGAACCGACTATACAGTCTATACTATATATCAGAATAGAAGTAACAATAGTAAGTCAAAATGCAGCCAGAATTACTTACTTACCATGGATGAACTAATATATTCGATATGATATATAAAGGATATACGAGATGATATATTTACTTACGATCAATTTGTCTATGAGCCCTAGTTTTTTTCTTCGTCTTCTTCTTTTTCACCGCCGTCGTCGCCACGGCCTCTGCTTCAACAGCAGAAGCAAGAGCCGCCATAGTCGATGTCATCCTCTGTTCTGCTGCTACATAAGATGCGACAACCGCCTCATATTCCAGCATGAGGATCCATTTTGACCAGTACGCCATTATGTCGTCCAAGCACTTTGTCGATCCTTTACCTTTCAGCCTAGATCGCCGAGCCTATTTGAACATACTCTTCGCTAGACGCAAACTTGGTTTTGTTGCCGCCATGTTATGAGAAATATAATACTGCAACAATCATCAAACCTCTTGGTAAATACTATTGCAGACATCAACTGGGAGAGCATCTCCATCAAAATAATAATTTAATTCAGCAATCCTCTTGCACCACTTTAGAAGATCCCTGCATTTAGGGAAAAAAGTAAGAGTTTGTCCAAGGAATAAAGACTCAAAATCAGTTACGATCAATGTTTTGGGTACAACTGAGTAATCACCTCAGTGTAAATCTGCTGAAAGAACTTAAGGATGCAGTGTTTCCAGTATGTAATATCATAAGGTGGTTAATATTTTCCAAAGTCTCTGCAAGGATTAACATCATAATAACAATTCAAATTCCATTAATCATGATAAGATCCAAGTTTATATTATAGAATTATAGTCAGCTAGTGAACTTCTATCAGCACCATACAAGGAAGGACATACTCTAAGAGACATTTACAAAGCAGAATCTACTATACCAATAAGCTTTGCAGCAAGAGGTTCCAAATTTGAGTATCTAACTTTCAATATGCACATCAAATCTTCACTGCTTGGTGACTCTATCATTACTCTCCTCCAAAGATTACTAAGAGAGCTGCCACCTGTTAGAAAGATGTCAAAAACAATAAGCAGAAAAATATTCACAATACATATTAAGCACTAAGATCATAAATGAGCAGATGCAGTCTCTAACTATGTTCTTTTCTTCCCATCCATTCTTAATTTACACTCAATTCAGATTTGTGAAGAAGCATTATAAAAATGTTGTAAGGAGGGACATTCCTATATAAATGTCTAAGAGCTCAAAATAGTAAGAATGGAACGTTGATTGGACAATTGAGAAAATGATCGTATACATGACAATCTACAGATATTGGGAAGGCAACCGCATCACAACCTTCTTTTGACAATGCAATATCGGGTTTTGAACTTGATATAGTGGAGAACAGTCGAAATCCTTGTGGCACTCTTATAGCCTGCAAAAGGATACAAGAAAGGTAAAATATCTTGATACTGATAGGGAATCTATTAATAGTTTTACCCTCTTATGCATCAAGTTGTGTAATTTTGTCTAGTTAGCTATCTAGACATAATAACCTACTAGGGAGAAAAAAATAAAGAATGACAAGTTACGAATGATAAATACCTCCCCGTGGCCAGTTGAAAATAAACAAGCACCTTCCAACAAAGGCAGTAAAAGAGATTGTACATCAGACGGAGCTTTATCAATATCCTCAAAAACAACCCAATATCCATTCATGTCAGCCTGCACGTGAGAATCTCAAGGATATTATGATTCGTTACAAAATTAATACTCAGCATATTGAAGATTTTGACAAAAGGAAAAACCTGTGTAAGGGAACCTTTGCCATCTGAACTCCCCAGGTTGTTCTGCGCAAACATAACTACCAACCAGGGTTTTTCCATCAATTTGTTCACTCATGGGGGAAAATGAGAAAATCAAGTGAGAGGCTGACTACCTTTGTTAGAGCTGAAATACTTAAGAAAAAATGGGAAAAAATAACAAGTTAAATATCAAGGCAATGACTGCAAATGAGATGATAATGACATGGACCTCTAAAAGATTATGGCTTTGGTGTTATTTTTGTTGTTGTTATTGACAGTGTAAAGGTAGTAAGAAGATGTGGTGATAACATGTGTGAAGATTGAAGAATCAAGTTCTAGTACCAATTATAGTGTAGAATCGATATAGGAAAGACAGAAATTGTTATAAGAAAAGATAAAAATAGAGAAGAGACATAAAATCCGTTCATATGTCTGATCATATGTTTGCGACCTTCGAGTCTACTGTGGATTAATGAAAGAGTTGCTTCCTTTCAAAATCATCTGATCATATCTTTACATATCGGTAGCCATGCCTATATTTACTAACAATTAGCATAAACTAGTTGAACACTTAACTCTAAAATAACTCCTATCTAATAATTATCTTTTATCATTATTATAAAATAATATAATTATCCAATTTTAATTAGATTATTTTTTCTGGTCATGTGTCAACTTTGAATTGGCCCTTCAAACTCCTAATCTGTCTTTCATCTCATAGACACTCATTTCACCCATCTTGCAAAAGAAATAGATCTTCAACTTAAATCATCCAACATGCTATTTTGTATTGTTCATATTAGTCTCTGTCTCTCTGACTAACTACATCAGAAAATGATACCCTTTTACCTATAAAGGTTTACCTGCCTCTACAAGACAACTAACTGTAACAGATAACCATACACCCCAGTACAAATGTAATACACGTGATTGTTTTTAAGGAACACAAAGGTCTTAAAAATCATCTCAAGTACAATAATGCACTGCCCAGTGCCCAGTCGGGGTTATTTAAATAATACGCAACACCATCTTTACATCCATCTTCTCATCATTCAAATCAACAACCAAAATTCCCTCTATTTATTTTTAAACAAAAATATTTCTTCATTAAATATTAATATCCTTGAAATCTCTCTACCCAAATAACCCACTTTTCCATATCCCCAAACGAAAAAGGTTATTTAAATAACCCAAAGCCAAACAAGGCTCAAATTTGAAAGTGTACCTTGACTCCCATATCGACGGGCTAACTCAGCAATAAGTTCTGTTTTCCCGCACCAGCTGGACTGTATAAAAGAACAGGCCACTTTTGCCCCACTGCCAACCTGACCATCTCAAAACTTTTTCCCACAGAAGATGTCAAGACAAACCGATATGAAAAGGATCCTAGATTCCTGAAATCATTCAAGCCAGGAGGAAATGTTAACACTGAAAAGGCATTCATAATAAATTGTTTTTTGCCCCCACAATAACACACCAGGAATAATAAAAGAGATTTGCCAACTTGACCATCAATATAATCTACAAATAAATATCAACATAAATTGCTCTTCCAGAAAACCTACCAGTTCATTAATTTTCTATCTTTGTTTGGCGACTCACTCTTATTTAACTCAGTTTGCATTACATCCAATGGAGATGGGTCAAAATTCTGAGTGAAGTATTTGGTTGCAATCAACCACTTCCTTCTTTAGACTTTGACTTTGCTCATTGGATAATTGAATAAACCATCCTGCCTTTTCTATCGAAACATCTTGATAGAATTCCAACCAGCCTTAAACATGAGTATATTTAATTCATCAAGTAGAACTACGTGATAAAACTAGTGAGAAAGTGAAAGAAAATTCACAAGAATGTTAAGGAAACAGGAAATAAAACCTACCGTAATGAACATGCAAAATTTTCATATGCCGAGAGAAAATGGGCATTAACAGTATTGATTTCTTTCAAGGTAGCTGAAAGAATCTGGTTCCCACACCATGATGTGTCAAAAATAATGTTTAATAGATTAGTGACTTTTCCTACATCAGCATGGTTGGGAGCTTCTTTTGCATATTCTTGAGATTGTTGTACTTTTCTGGCTTCTCTAATTGACAGTTGTACAAGATCCACGAAACATGACCAATTCCAAATGTGGCAAAAATATCAGGTTTTGCCAAGAGAAGACGATATGATGTCCGGCAAATATCTAAGAGACGAATACTTCCCTGATTTGGATGATAAGAAATAACAAAGTGAGCACACATTGATGACAGTTCAAACATATCACATTTTAAATACAATCATGTTACTTGTTTCTTATGAATGGTTGCACAAATAATGCATGAGAGTCATCCCTGAGTAATCAATAAAGAAAAAAAGTATAGTAATATGGATACGAAGTGCTGCAAAAACGAGTGAAGCTGACAATGAGCTAATTGTGAGACAGTTTAAGATAACCGAAAGGAGGGTAGAATTCACTTGTATTTTATTGCTTTAGTCTTGAGAAAAAATGTTTTTCAAGGAAAACAAATAGAACATTGGATCTCTTTTGTGATAGGAATCTAACTTAATGTTTTTTGTTTCCCGTTTATTGTCTTTCCATCCCCATCCCCTTTCTTGTAAAACGATCGCACCCAAAGCTAAATACTCAAAGTTAAGACAACGGTACAAACGCCATAAAACAGAAATACAAGTCTTGCATGACAATGAAGGAATATTGAGACACAACCAGAAACAGGTGCAATAAGCAAGTTTAATAACAGACCCTTTATTTGGCACCCTGAACATAGAGATTTAGGCCAAAGCAAAGTAAATACCAATAGTTGTGGCTTGGTAAAAGGTTGTTCAAGCAAAATCCACTGAAATGGAAGTGGGGCGAACTTGAAATAATTTAATATAGGCCTGCATAGATAAATAATACATAATTAAATAGATTTACTAAGAAAATGTAACTGATAAAAATGTCTAGATGTCAGTGAAATATATAAGAATTTTATGTTTGCAAAAACACGTTACTTTAGCCTTTGTGTATGTATCTCCTTGTAATGTGTTTATTATTAATGATTATAGATGCAAGAAGGATACATAAAGTATTTCAAATGTACATGCACTTCAAGCCAGAAATTTTCTTTTAAGCCGACCTTGACAAGTGCGATTGCCTCTGATGAGAAGTCGCAGGCACGAATAAAGAGATTTGGGTGACTACCCAATATGGGAAAGATGGTGTTTCCTGCTCCACATCCAACCTATAGAAAGAAAATCTATTGGAATTGTTGGCAAAACAGTTTGTCTTTTAACACAATTCAACAAATAATCTCTTACTTAGGAACAGAAATATCAATATGGAGTTTGATTGTA
The DNA here is from genome assembly GCF_907164915.1 of Impatiens glandulifera. NCBI lineage: Eukaryota > Viridiplantae > Streptophyta > Magnoliopsida > Ericales > Balsaminaceae > Impatiens > Impatiens glandulifera. Next base: position 21,482,287 of record NC_061864.1, read on the forward strand.
TGCCTAATTGATTTCATTCCTAATAAATGTGATATGGCAGAAGTTTGTTAAGTGTAGGATGGTTTCAATCTTTAGAGACTTTATAATCGAAAAGACGAGGACAAATACTTTCTTCCCCTTTTGATCTTCATTCTCCTTCTACTGGGGTTGTTCGATTTTTTGAAATGCATTGCAGATTCTAACAAGGAGATATTCCATTCCTCCATTCCAAGTTCAATAATAAAACATAAACAACTTTTCCTGAATTGATTAAACATTTGATATTGATGTAAGCAAAATTGCCAGTTCCCCAGCCCTACAGTGATTCTAATGTATGAGTATAAAACAAAGTACCTAGAACGATCTTGCCTTTTGAGGAAGTTAGAGAATCATCGGAGAAGTATTGTCCCCAATCCTTCTCCAAGTAATGCCGATCCTTGAAGAACTGCAAACAGATGCAGATGTAAAATTTTGAACTACAAATAACAAAAGAACAACCTAGTTCAGAGTCGGAGATGAAGAAATGACCAACCTTTCCCTGATGGCGTCTATAGAACTTGTCCCAGGACTTGCTGGAGCCATTATCGTCGCTTGTGGATAGTAGACCGATCTCTTTCTACTAGGGTTTATTAGTTCTGTCGTACTGTTTTTTTTGTCATCCATTTCCACATCAGTGGATCTGGGGATCTCGTCTTCTTCCATGAACACATCACCACCATCTGTATTATGGGATTCTGTCAAAGCAAAAGAAGCATTACAAAATTCAGAATATTTTCAAGTTGGAGTCACCATATGACATGGGCTATTTCTATTTTGAACTTGATTGCTATCATATCATGCCTACTACTACAAACTTCGACTACAATTTTGTTCTAACTGGCTTAGATGTTAACCATTCTTCATCTCACTATTATACCCACTTGAGCTCTCCATTCTACTACCAAAACAAGGAAAGATACTAACTCAAGCTTCATATGTCAAAAGATCAATAATGATATAATGTGTGGGTAATAGGATTCTGAACAAAGTTAGACACTTCTTTTCATAATCACCTAGTTGATTCGCATTATTGGACCATTTAAGAGTGGAAACATGCTCCGAAAAAATGAACTGACCTGAAGGCTGGGCAGTGGACGACGGTTCACGGCAGAAGGTGGAGGAATGTGTGGCGTCGACGGTCAGCGGAGGAACCAAGGTACTAGCCGGCGCCGGGCGAGATTCGTTATCGGAAAATGACGACTGAGGATCTGAGAGAAGGGAGGAGAGTTTGGGGGAAAGATGGGTTAAAACATTTGGGAAATTTGATGAAATGCCCGCTAAAATAAAAAAATGACGGCCCGCTAATGTTGGCAAAAAGGGCCCTTTTGTCCTGCGAAATGTCAGAAATAGCCTTTGCGCGCCAGATTTTACGCTTATTGACGCGAATTGACATTCACGCGATTTAGATTAAATCGCGTGATTTTATTCACGCGTTTTAGATGAAACGCGTGAATGACAATTCACGTTTTTCAATTTACGTGAATTCCCATCCACGCGTTTCATCTAAAACGCGTTGATGAACTCACGCGATTTATATTAAATCGCGTGAATGACAATTCGCGTCTTTAGTCTTATATATAACTTTTGGCCCTAATTTAAAACAAAACCTCTCTGATTCTCCCTCCCACTCCGACTTCCAAAACCACTTCTTCTCAACTGCCGACTTCCTTCAACATCGATCAAGATCATCGTTCCTCAACATCGTTCCTCGTCCAACATCATCGACTTTCCACCGTCTATTCGACATCATTGTCTTTCCACCGTCTCTTCGACATATTCCGGTAAGTTTAGGGCTTAAGGGTTAGGGTTATGTTTTGATGTGTATTATGTCGTTTATATTGATTTATATTGATGTATTTAGGGTTTAGGGTTTGGTTCTGGTTTCGTTTATGTCTGTAAATGCTTTTAGGGTATATGACGAGTATTGTATCAATGTTCTTATTCTGCATGCATGCATTTCACGTTTATTCATTCATTTCTCGTTTAAGAAATGGCATTTTCGTGTTTGTTATGTGCTTGTGAAGAAATGGTATTTTTGTGTTTTCTTTGACTGTGTAGGCTTAGGGTTTAACTTTTGTTGCTTTACTACACCTTAATAGAATGCCAATGAGACATGTTTCGATGTTATATTAAGAAATTTAGAACTGTCCATTGAGAAATATATTACTGCATCTTTATTGTATTATTGTCCATTACTGCACCTTTACTTTACTGCACCTTAATGTATTAAGAAATTTGCAAGCATTTCTCAATAGTTAATTCGATTTGCTTACTCCCATGTTGTTCCTTGTTTTGTAGATGGAGTCCACTATAATACCCGAGTTTGCTGGGAGGGTATTTTGGAAACCAATATGGGAAATATTGCGGCAAAGTTTGCGAAGATGAATCTAACTGAAAGGGTAGAGGAAACCCAATTCAGATTCTTATTCAAAGGGCACCCGTTACTGCGGTTCTCAGGAACGATTATACACCACATGCTCCTCAGGAAGTCCAGCTCATATTCTATGGAGATGAAGTTCCTTGTGAATGGAGAAGAGCTGTGCTTCGGGATGAGGGAGTTTGCATTGGTTACAGGTCTCAATTTTGGGAGATTCCCTGCGGAGCAAACGATTTTCAATCAGGTTGAAGAATCTCCAACTTTGGTTCTTAAATATTTTAAAAGTATTCCACTTATTAGAATAGCAGACCTTCATTCAAAATTCCTGTCCTACTCTGATAGGGAAGATGCATGGAAATTGGGGTTGGTATACCTTGTTTCCCATTATCTCTTTGCCCTTGACCCGCAGAGGATAATAAATATGAAACTCTTCAGCATGGTCGATGACATCGACACCTTCCTCAATTTTCCATGGGGAAAGGTGTCCTTTAGAGCAACCATCAAGGGTTTGACCAAAGACATTGATCGCTACAGGAAGCTATATCTGCAGAAGAAGAATGCCGCCTCGGGGAAGAAGAACAAAGACAAAGACAAAGATGTCGATGTTTCTCATACCGTATATGGGTTCGCACTAGCCTTACAAGTGTGGACTTATGAGGTGATCCAAACGTTTGTCCCCAATCTTGCAATTAAAACGACGCTTCAAACGGAAGATCCTGTCTGCCCAAGGATAATACGGTACAAATCAAAGAGGAAGAGCACTGCCTCTGATCTTCACACTGCTCTGCAAGGCAAGATTGTTAAAAAAATGGAATTGTCTGAAGAAGAGAAGATCTTATATGTTGGGGATGACTTTGAAGATATGGGAGGTAATGTTTATGATGTCTTTTTTGATCTTGACTGCAGAAAGAGAAAATTTGGAGATATTGACGATGGAGTTCCTCATAAAAAAACTGTCATGAGGAAGAAAATACAAATTACTCCAGCCAAAGCCAAACCTTTCACGAGAAGAATAACCCGCAACCCTACCCCCAGCACCAGCACCAGCACCAGCAACTCTTATTCTGTCGAGAGCACCACGAGTAGAAAAGACGAAGGCGAAGACGAAGAATCCTCTCCCCCGACTCCAACAGCAACAACTCCCCAGGATAGATGTAGATTGGATGAACTTTCGAATGAGCTAAATGAATTCAAAACTGAAATGAGAAATGAAATAATTCTCATTAAACGGATGTTAAAACAACTACAACAAGACTTTGGCATATTATCAGCCACACTAGGGGAGAAAAAGAAGGAGAATGATGAAGAAAAGGTCGAGGAAGATTTTGAGGTGAACACTGAGGTATGAGTTTGAATGATGATAAATTTCGTGCATTTGGCATTTCTTACATTTGCTCTAATTAAAGGATTTTTTGTTTTTTGTAGGATGTGCAGGGAGACAATGTTGTGCTGATTTTGGAGAAAGACAATGTTGGGCTTGTGGAGGAGAATGAAGTTGATGTATGTATTTCTTGCATTTCTTGCATTTGGTGCATTTCTCGCAGTTTGCCTATTTCTTGCATTTGGACTAATTGGAGACTTTTCTGTTTTTTGTAGGATGGACAGGAGGAAGACATTGTTGGGCTCTTGGAGAAAGACAATGTTGGGCTTAGGGAGGACAATGAAAATGAAGATTATGATTTGTTGAATGAAAAAAATATTGAGGTATGCATTTCTTGCATTTGGTGCATTTCTCACAGTTTGCCTATTTCTTGCATTTGGACTAATTGAAGACTTTTCTGTTTTTTGTAGGATGGACAGGAGGAAGACATTGTTGGGCTCTTGGAGAAAGACAATGTTGGGCTTGGGGAGGACAATGAAAATGAAGATTATGATTTGTTGAATGAAAAAAAATATTGAGGTATGCATTTCTTGCATTTGGTGCATTTCTCGCACTTTGCCTATTTTTGCATTTGGACTAATTGAAGGCTTTTCTGTTTTTTGTAGGATGGGTCGTTGTTGGAGATGGACAATGTTGGGCCTTTGGAGGAGAAGACAGGTGAAGATGGTGAATTGAATATCGAGGATGGGCTTTTGTTGGAGATAAACCCTAGGAATGTTGAGGAGGCTGATGTGGTTGATGGGAAATCCGATGGTGGGAATGTTGAGGAAGCTGTGGAGGAGAAGGTGGAAGAGAATGTGGAAGAGAAGGTGGAAGATAATGAAGATGAGGTATGCATTTCTTGCATTTGGTGCATTTCTCGCAGTTTGCCTATTTCTTGCATTTGGACTAATTGAAGACTTTTCTGTTTTTTGTAGGATGAGCTTTTGTTGGAGAAAGACCCTGGGAATGTTGAGGAGGCTAATGTGATTGATGGGAAATCCGGTGTTGGGAATGTTGAAGAAGCTGTGGAGGAGAAGGTGGAGGAGAAGGTGGAAGAGAAGGTGGAAGATAATGAAGATGATGTATGCATTTCTTGTATTTGGCCTATTTCTCGAGTCGCGGAGGGGCCTAATTCAATGATTTCTTTGTAGGTGGACGATGATTTCGTTGTGCAGAGGGGTAGGAAGGGGGTGCAGAGGGGTAGGAAGGTGGTGTAGAAGAAGATGGACGATCATTTCGTTGTGCAGAAGAAGGAAGAGAAGAAGGAGGACAAGAAGATAGATGAGGATGTGGTGGTACTGGAAGATGCATCCCACATCCTATTTAAGAGAAAGAGGACGGCGTTGAAAGCTGTACGTAGTCCCTACATCGTCCCTCGTCCAAGAAAGAAGATGATTGTTGTCGATCCTATGTCGAATTGTAATGAGCAACTGAGGAAAGAGTTCAAGAAAGAATTTGCGAAAGGGGCTAAATTTGAGAACATCCAACTCTCTGATTGCACTGGAGACCTTAAGTTCTTCACTACAATTCTGAGGTTAAATAGGTGCCTAACTGATGTGGAGATGAATGTCGCAATTTGTCTGCTAAGAGCAAGAGCATTCGCCTACCCTAAGGCGTACCCGACGGATTTCACCATCTTAGATTGCCAGTTTGGCCATTTGATTACTTCATACTATGACGATTTTGTTGCTGACTCGGTTGATCTAGAAAAACCAGCTGGCCATACTTTCGCTGAAATCATTTACCACTACTACTGGGGTAGAGAAGATAAACATATGCCTAGTTTGAACAGTGTTGATGTTATTTACTTCCCCCTCAACCTCAACAACCTACATTGGGTACTGTGTGTTATTCGATTGCAAGAATGGAGAATTGATGTTTATGATTGCGATTAGACAATTTTTAATGACGACGAATTTGGAAAATCCATGAAAGCCATTTGTGAGATGTTGTCGCCCTTCCTTCATAAAGCAATGTCTGAAGTTGAAATGACCAAGTATCCTAACATGAGAAATGAAACTTTTAGATTTCAGAGAATCCCACACCCTGAAGTACCAAAAGCAGAATGGAGTGGGGACTATGGCGTTTTTGTATTAATGTACTTAGAGTACCTGACTGCTAAACTTGGTCTAGAAAATTGCATATCAAACAATATGCAATTATATAGAGAAAAGTGGACAGTCAAGTTGTACCACCAGATTTTAGAGCCATGAAGTTGTAAACACTGAATTATTGTTGTAACATGTGTGAATACTGAATTATTGTTGTAATATGTTGTGTAAATACTGAATTATTGTTGTAACATGTTGTGTAAATACTGAATTATTGTTGTAAGATGTTGTGTAATACTGAATATTGTTTATCATCATCATTACATACATGAATGTTGTAATAGGTATCATAAAAATGTGTAGTAATATGCGTATGCGTGAGTTATGACTCACGCGTATTACAATATGCGTCTTTTATGACTCACGCATATTCTAATATAACTCACGCATATTGTAATACACGTCAGTTATGACTCACGCGTATTACAATATGACTCGCGTATATTACAATATGCGTGAGTTTAACATTGTGCAATATATATGCGTGAGTCACTGTATGGCCAACCTGGATGTATTATACAATCTGTATACAACTTTCAAATAAAAAAACATAGACAATATTCATGTAATTGAAAACCAACAATCAATCAATATACAACTTTCAACTTTCAAATAAAAAAACATAGACAATATTCAAAATTGCATAGACAATATTCATGTTTGTGGCTGAGATGATGGTGGCTGAGATGATGATGCTCTTGTAGCTCTTGCAGTAGAGGGTGCAGGCATTACTGATTTGCATGTTACCCTGTTATGACCCTGACCACCACATGAGTTACATCTTCTCGGTGCCTTACGAATTTCACCTTGGGATGACCTACGCTTTGTTTGAGGTCGCCCTTTCTTAACCTTAACATGTGGTTTAAGGCACACTCGTTGCTTGATATGTTCTGGAATATCCCAATACTCTTCATGACAAACTGGATATATTGTTTTTGCATACGCATTGATCCACAATTCACTTGAGTAATAAAGTAAAGTAAACCCTAAACCTTGAGCAGAACTCATAGGCATCCAATCTATGGGTACGGGAAGCAGCCAGGGCATGAGTGCAAGGAAGACTAGATACATCAAATACCCTACAACTACAACTCATTCCCTTCAAGTCAACTTTATAATCAGATTCACCGTCATGGACATAAAACTCGAATCGGTTAAGTGGATGAACGTTATATAATCTGACCTTCTCAGCTTGATTACGTAAGAACTTTTCATAATAAGAAGATAAACGTTCATTGTGATTGGACGCTTTTTCTCTTCGACTATTAAACCAATCTTGTAATGTGAATCTTAAATAATTAGTTAAGATTGATATGGGATACTTTCTAGCTTCCCTACTTTGACTATTGAAGCTCTCAGCGTAATTGCTTGTCATTTGATTGTATCGTTTACCAGGAAAAAATGCACGACTCCATCTTTCAAACCCAATATCTGCCAAATACATTGCAATACGAGGGTCCTTAGCATTGATCTTGTCAAAATGCTGATTAAACTTCAAGATTGTGTATGCTTGAGAAGCCAAACCAAACTCGGCGTGGCAGTGATCGGTTTTGAATTTGGCCATAATATTCATCTTGATGTGATATGTGCACGCACCGTGTTCAGCTTCTGGAAAAACAGCACACAAGGCATTGGCGATGCTTGGGTGTCTATCAGATACGAACACGAGATCATCAACCAATCCAATTGCATCTCTAAGTTTTTGTATTAAATAAGTCCAGGAGTTGTTATTCTCCGAATCAACAACGCCGAATACAACAGGATAGAGTTGTTCATTCGCATCTAATGCTATCGCCACCAATAGCTGACCTCCAACCTTGTGCTTAAGAAAACTGGTATCGACGCACAATACTGGACGACAACAGTTTTGAAACCCCTAATTGAGCAGCCTAAGGACATGAACATATACCTGAAATGACCGTGCTCATCCGTCTGGATGTCTGTTATGGTACCCGGATTGTTCTTCTCCAACATTTACAGGTATGATGGCAATTTACCATAAGAATCTTCTACAGTTCCTCGCACCGCCATTAGGGCCTTTTCTCTATACCGCCAAGCCTTATTATAAGACAACTTTATTCCATAAGTAGTCTGTATGTCTTCCATTATTTTCTTGGGCATGTGGTCATGGTGATGGTCCATGTACTTGCTCTTCATGCATTCCCCAAACACCCATGCTGGTGCTTGCCTTTGATTCTCTTGCCTCATCACAATTGAACACGTATGATCTTTTACGAATTTACGAATCTCAAACATTTCCAAGGAATTTACTCTGACAGCACGCAGTCTCCACTTGCAATTCTTATCCAAACATTCACAACCCAAAGTTCTTTTTTTGACTTCACCACTTTGAATTCAAAATGATTAGTCATGGCATATTTATATAACCTCAGTTGAAGTTCTTTTTTATTCTCAAACAAAGAACTGACTTCCAATCTGATTTCGGTACTTACTGCCTCATGTATAGGATTTTCACTACTTGGTATGTTACTAGCAACCCATTCACTGCAGCTTGATTGAGTACGAACAACAACATTGTTTTGTTGTGTACTAGGAACCCAAGCACTTCTTGGATTTGGATTGGTACTAGGAACCCAATCAGAACTACTAGGTTGGGTAATAGGAACCCAATCATCATCAGCATCATCCCCCACATTCAAACGCAAATGTTCATCTTCAATGTCATTTTCGAAGAAAACCTCACGCTGCTTCGGGAAGACGTCGGGGTCATCAATTTCTGGAACCGCTACACTTTCTTGAGTTGGTAGTGACTTCTCTACTAAGGATACACACAATGGAGTGCGGTTGTGGACTAAAACTGCTTCATGTAAAAAGAACTCCACATCCACATCTTTTTTTATATCAGTTATATAAGAAAATTTGGCAATCATGCTAGGAGCATTATACTTGGCTTGAAGCAATAAATCATATCTAGATTTGTCAACATCGGTAGCAGAATAAATTTGATCAACTAATTGGGCATAAGTAGAATTTTTGGGAACAATCATACCGCTGTTTGACTTTGCAGAAAAAATGAGTAACATCATCCGTAGTTTTCTACTCTCCATCAAAGTAAAGAAGTATAGGTACTTGAGCTGCAATTGAAAACAGTTCAACAACATCACAAAATTGAAAAAAGTTCAACAACATTACCATAACCGAGGAGAGTTTGCTCGTAGAGTTTCAGGAAATCCAATGCAACAACTTTTTAGCATAAGTTTTCTTCAATGAATCTAATGGGATAAGAGCTCCCTATCCAATAGGTCCATTGAAGCAAACTTGTGGTTAATTCTTGGCACATTGTATCTCCACGAAACATATCAGTAAACTCTACCTCAAAGCTTAATTCGCGTGAGTGGGAATCAATAAGCGTGAATCAGCTACACTATGCCAGCAAACCCTAAACCTTAATACTAGAATAACAACATAGTATTGATTCCCATTCATTCGAATACAACCTAGCTAAATATAATTTAACTAACCTAGTGTTCATAATCACTAAAAACCATAAAATAAACATACCCATTTTGAGAACGAAGAGTACTGGGTCACGAATTCAAACGGAGAGGTCTCGTGGTGTCGTCGTAGTCGTCAGCTGCTGCTGCTCGTGGTCGAGTTCTTCAGGGGAGTACGGTTTGAGGGTCGAGTCGGAGTGGCGAAAGCGAGAGAAGAGAGAAGGGGAAATTAGTGATTCATGGTTTTGTTATAAATTATGGCACAAAAATATTATATACGATGAAAGACGAGAATTGAAATTCACGCGTTTCATCTAAAACGCGTCAATAAACTCACGCATTTTAGATGAAACGCGTGAATGCATTTCACGTTAATTGAAAGACGAGGAATGCCATTCACGCATTTCATCTAAAATGCGTGAGTTTATTCACGCGTTTTAGATGAAACGCGTGAATAACAACATTGTTCCTTGTTCCTTGTTCCTTGTTGTTTGAGTTATGTTGTAAACAAAGAAAGCGAATATGCGTGATTATACACAATACACGTGAGTTATGTTGGATTGTTCTAAATAAGCATAAGTTATGATACTACATTCAAGCATTCTGCACAATATACGTGAGTTTGTAGTATGGTGTATCATTAAATCGATTAACTCACCTAAATTATAAGAAAACCAACAATGATAAATAAGGCATATTTTAATAAATCAACAAACCATATTGTTAACAAAAGTAATAAACCATAAATAGAAGAACAATAAGTATTGTTAACAAAAGTCTAAACAACTCCAAATTAAGTAAGCAAATGCTGCAAATCACAAGCAGCAACAGATTGAAGCAACTTTGTATGAGGAACAACATGTTCATCCAATATGCATGACATAACAACCACTGTCTCAAAAAGCCAATTATCGGGGAGAACATCAAAATCCTTTTCAATTGGTCGATACCTGCTGTCTATCTCGAAATATACTATTATAGTTTTCGCATCCCTTGGCTCAGCAAATGGATAATCTGGATTATCCGATTCTTTAATACTACCACCTCCAGCAACTATTAACTCAGTGAGATCATGTTTGTAAAGTGGGATGAAATTCCCTACAAATATAAAAATGTAACCGTCGAACAGTTTCGAACGCTGAAAAACAAACAAAGAAAATAATTTCAGTTATCAAGCAAAATAATAAAAGTACAGATAGGAGGAATAAGACCAAACTCACATTATTCAACAACCGAAGTCTGCCTTTTCTAGAACCACCTTGGGCTCCATGATTATCATGTTTAACCTCATAAGGTTCCTCATCAACACAGTTTTGGGTTTTCAATGATGATTTTATCCCTACACAAAACAATTTTTATATTAATTTAACAGACATATGTATGAAACAAATCGTGTTAATAGAGACTCACAATCAATAGTAAGGACCCATTTCCCGTTCAGAATTGCCTTCAATACTTTTTGAGTTCGGCCGCATGCACCATTAGGATCAGTGTAAGCAATAACATGGGTTACATCTTCTCTCCACTTCGGAGACACCCTTGCACCAAAAGTGCGAGCAAATTCAACTATCAACAACTGTGTAAAACAATAATATAATGGTTATTATATTCAAAACTAGTTAATATGGACATAGTAGAGAGAATAGAACATACATTATCTTCAGGTGATAATTGATTGGGACATAAGGTCATAACAGTGTTTGTTGCCTGCATATTATAAAAAAAAATGAGTTTTGTTATTAAATACATAAATATGAACATTTCAATTCAATATAACAACCATTTTATTAAATACCATTTTGTTGAACGAACTGAGAAAACCGGTTGTGGTGGCGGTCGTGGCAGCTCCTGATCTAAATACTACAATATCCATCAATATAAACAGCAGAATATACATCAATAGCTAACCATACAATATTCATGTAATTGAAAACCAACAATCAATCAGTATATATAGGAAACGGCATAATATACATCAAAACCAAACCTTAAACCTTAAATACACCAATATCCATGAATATAAATGGCAGAATATACATCGAAACCTAACCCTAAACCTAAATACATCAATATACATAGGAAACGGCATAATATACATCAAAACTAAACCTTAAACCCTAAATACACCAATATCCATGAATATAAACGGTATAATATACATCAAAACCTAACTCTAAACCTAAATACATCAATATATATAGGAAACGACATAAAATACATCAAAACCAAACCCTAAACCTAAATACATCCATATTCATGAATATAAACGGTATAATACAAATCGAAACCTAAACCTAAACCTTAAGCTCTAAACTGACCTGATGATGTTGAAGAACGATGATGTTGGAAGGATCCCGATGATGTTGAGGAACGATGATGTTGAGGAACGATGATCTTGATGGATGTTGAAGGAAGTCGGAATGGAAAGTCGACCGCAGTCGGAGTGGGAGGGAGAATCGGGGAGGTTTTGTTTTAAATTAGGGCCAAAACTTATATATAAGACTAAAGACGTGAATTGTCATTCACGCGATTTAATATAAATCGTGTGAGTTCATCAACGCGTTTTAGATGAAACGCGTGGATGAGAATTCACGTAAATTGAAAAACGCGAATTGTCATTCACGCGTTTCATTTAAAACGTGTGAATGAAATCACGCGATTTAATCTAAATCGCGTGAATGTCAATTCGCGTCAATGAGCGTAAAATTTGGCGCGCGAGGGATATTTCTGACATTTCGCAGGGCAAAAGAGCCCTTTTTACCAACATTAGCAGGCGCGGTCCATTTTTGGATTTTAGCCTGTTATGGGGGCATTTCATCAAATTTCCCAAACATTTACGGTTTTACCAACAAAAACAAAAAGGAGAAGAAGTTGTAAGCTATTCAATTAACCCTAAACTTTTGTTTCTAACAAATTTCACTATGAACTTTTTATCATAGAACGTTTTTTAATAAATTATATTGGTTACAATCACTTTTTATAAATATTTTCAAAGTAAAATTAATTATAAGAAAAATTAAGTGAAATTTAATTAAAAAGTATTTTTTTTTTAAATGGATCATGTTATAAAATAATTGTTTGATCAATTTGTTTTTATCTAATTGATTTTTTCTTGAAAAAAGAGGATGTTAATTAAAAAAAATGATTAATAGTATTATGGGCAAGATTATCCGATCTGATATTTTTATTTATTGTCATTTAAACACAAAGTGTGTTATTGTACCTCTATTTTGATTTTTTGAGAGCTTATAACATGTTTTTTAAAAAGTCTGAATCCTACACCAATACTCTTCTTATATTTAAGAAGAACTTTTATTATTATTATATATTTTAGATACCCAATTTATTTTACAATTTTAGAGTTCATAATTTTACACTAAGACAAAAAAAATTACGAATTTGATACAAACTGTAAACGCATTAAATAGAAATGAGAGTTGTGAATTATAGGATTTTATGTTAGTTTTTCGCCAATCAAAATAAAAATCAAACTTATTTTTTTAGTTGTTAAAGATTTAATTTGTTAAAAATAAATATAAATTATAAAAAAAAGACTTGAATAAAATAAAGAACTTAAAACTATAATAAAAATAAAATATTATATCTAATAGTAAGCATGAAAATTTGATATTACCCTAATTTATAAATAATATTAATAATTTATAATAATATTAAAATAATATTTTGAATTTTTAAATTTAAAATAACCTAAAAAGAAATTAAAACTAAATTAGGTTTAATTATTGTGTTAATTAAATTCTAATTAAAAATATTAAATAAAAATTAAAAAATAATTTGAAGTTAAAATATTATATCACTTTTCTTAAATTAAACCTAAAAAGGGATTAAATTTTTTTAATTATGATTTTAAACATAAATTATGTATAATTTATGGCTTAAAATAATTAAATAAATATCTAAAATACCCAAAACTAAAGTATAATCATAATTTTTATTATGTTGTAAAAAATATTTAGTTGTATTAATTTGGTGAAGAAAAATAAAAAAATGGTTAAAATTCAATTTCAAATAACTCTTTTAATAAAAATAAAAATTGACAATAGAAAATAAAGAAATTAGCTGCAGCAGGATTCTTATCCATGGGCATCCAGCGTTCAGGAAGACGCCACGCCTATTAGTTGTAGCCGAACATGCGCGCGTCCGATCCTCACGAGAACAGCTAACGAGATGATAATCCCCGTTAGCCTAATCGCCCAAACGTTGACGGATCGCCATGTAATGGCGCGTTCCATTTTAAATGAAACGATGTCATTTTTTTTGACAAGTACGACATTTTGTCGTCCAAGCGCTTTGCCGATCCTTTTCCTCTCAGCCGAGATTGCCAAGCCTGTTTGAACATATTCTTCGCCATACGCAAACTTGGTCTTGCTGCCGCCATGTTCTTGGTGGTGAAAATTGAAAACCCAATGTCTGGTCCGTAAAAATAAAGAGACATAATTATATATTTCTAAAATAAACCGACTTAAGGTAACCATCACTTTATCCCTTTATATTTCAAGTCAAATATAATAAATTAATATATAAGCTAGTTAATAAAGCGTAAAAAACATATAAATATTAAAATAAAAACATCACAAAAATAAAATTTTTAAACATAAAATCATCAATTCTTAAACTTTAAAAAATTCAAAACATAATCTAAAATTTATTGTCATCATTTTCTTCATCAAGATTAAGACCGTCTTTTTCATTTGAAATTGTATAATGCTCGGCATCATTCTCTTCTTCACTTTTTTTTCATTGAAATAAAATTCATCTAAAAGATCAAATGTGTTAGATGTTCCTATTGGTCTTTTCCCCAATGCTTAGATGTGATTGTCTTCGAGCTTCTTACAAGTGTAAATGAAGAAAAAATAAGAGAATGAAGGATAAGAAAAGTTTAAAGAAAAGAAAAGAAGAGAATGAGGGAAAAAAAAGGCTAGAGAAAAGTAATAAGAGAAGAAAGCGTAAAATTAAGATTAGAGGAAAGAAGAGAAAAAAATTGGAAAAGATTAGACAGAAAAAAGTAATAAGAGAATAAAATAAAGTTACAAAGAAGAGGAAGTGTCGAAAATAAAATTTTAAAAATTAAATAATTGAGAAAATTTTGGGGAGATGAAAAGTCAAATAATTAATATTAATAATTTATTTATTTTTAAAAAGCGTCGCTACGAGGGGCAATAACTTTTGCCCTATATTAGCTATAGCGACAAAAGCGGGGCTATTTGAAAGTGCGTAGCCTATAGCCCCTTATAGCTACAAGTGAGCGCTACGCTACGCTATTCGCTATAATTAGCGCTACGGGTGCTATTGATAACTCTGGTCTGCAATTGTAATATTAATATTGTTACCAAAAATATTGTAATATTCGCTATAACTATTCGCTATAATTGTAATATTAATATTGTTACCAAAAACATATAACTACGACGAGAAAGTTTTATAGAGATTGTACAAGGAGAAACCAGGTATACTCAGAATTTTACCTGTTCTGATAAGTTTATTCGCAGAACCATATTCTGGGTATATTTCCCAAGAGCCATAATCAAACTTGTTTTTCCAACACCAGGACTTCCTTCCAATAAAACTAGAAAGCATATTGAAAATGTTATTATTCAGAAGAATAAATGGGTGATACCAACAATGCAACCACAAGGTGTAATGAATCTTTACCAGGCTTCTGTAGCTGCATAGCTCGCAGGACTCTTAAGGCATTTTTGCGTGTAGATTTTGCGTGTAAATTACTTAAAAATAAGAAGAAGACAAAATTATAATTATACAATCAATTAAATGAATTATTTTATTTAAATAAGTATCATTTACATTTTAGTGTAGGAACCATACAAATTTATTGTGATTATTTCGTTCATGTATTTTTAAAAAAAAATCAAAGAATTTTAATACAAATTAAATTCTTTTAAGCTCCAAAAGAAGAATTTGAAATCTTTCATAATATTTTAAGTTCGATTGTAGATCAAAATATTTTTTGATATGTTAAAAAAATTCATTGAGATTATTTGAAAATCGTCCAAAAAGTTAGTCAGCTCTTTCAAATGAGGAATAAGGAGAAATCAGTTGAGATAAATTGATTTTGTACATGCATAATATTTCTTAAAATTAATAGTCAAGCAACTAAATTAGCAAACTAACTTATTTTAAATTATATTATTGGCTAGGAGTTGGATGAGTATAAATTTGCAAAAAGAGGTGATATGAAAAAAAAAAAACAATTCAAATGAGGTATAATTGAAATTTTCAAATATAAATTAAAATAATTTATTAATATAATCTTAAAACCGTAATTATAACTTAATACTTAATTTGAAATTTTGATTATATATATATATATATATATTTATATATATATATATATTTATATAGGAAGATAGGATGACAAGTCTAACTTTACTTTCAATTTTAATTTCAATTTTAATACTTTTAAGGGAAAATTGAACAAGACCTTCGAAAATACTCCTACTATCTAAACTAATTTAATGAGTTATATATTATTAAAATAATGATTTAATACCAAATATTTATTAACCTTCTATCTATTTAACCTTTGAAATTTGTTAAATGTTGATTTTATATTTAATAATTTAGTTAGTATTTTTTACTTTAATTTAATAAGTTATCGTGATTCTATAGTTATAATCTCACCTCAACCTAAAGCGTTCTTAGTTTGATTTAAATCAGTAATTTTAGTATTTTAGACACGATTTTTTTTTAGTTTAGTTATCTTATTTAAATTTTGTCTCATACAACTTTAACTTTACAAAACTTAAATTCTAACCAATTTTAATAATTTATTTTTTTTCCTTGTTGGAGTTCTATGTTACAACTTTTTTTACCAGTTAATTATTTTGAAAAAACATCTAAAAAATAATATAATTAAATGGGAAATATATATCCACACAATGGACTGATCTTAATTTTTTTTATTAAAATGTGAATCTCTTCAATCCTTAATTCTCCTTTGAAATGTACATATTTTTTTTTTTACTTTTTTATCCCTCTTATTTTATTTTTCAGAGACCTTCCATCTTTCTCTTATTTACAATATACATAAACTATTATTAATTTTTTATTTATATATTTTTAATATTCCATATTTTATATTAGTTACACAATTTTTTTTTTATCTTTCATATTTCTCCATATATATTTCTTTTTAATTGTTTTTTTACTGTCAATATTTTTAAAATTTAACCTCTCATAATATAAATTTATTATTTGTTTATTTTTATTAATAAATGAATTATATTATTATTTTTTATTCCATAATCAACTTTAATAACAAGATCAAATTAATCAAACGATAAATTTGAAAATATTCAAAATTTTCAATTAAAAATCGGTTTTTAATTTTTTTTAAATCCATTTTTTCACCAAATATTTCGTACAAAATATTTCTAGAATCATAATAACAATTATGATTATATTTTTTTTTTTTTTTGGAGAATTTTGGGTATTTTATTTAGTTACCTTAAGTCATAAATTATATAGAAAGACTGCTTTGCGCTTCGATGATAGAATATCTGAAAAGCAAATCCTCGTCCTCGAGTATGAGGCGGCTCTTGGAGCCCGTAATGAAGCTTTGAGGAGGTGGAAGTCTGCTGCAGCGGCTCTTGCAGGCTATGATGGAGTTTTGATGAATGAAGCCGCTTGGGCAGCGAATAAACAATAATTTAATTTTAAGATCACAATTAAGCTAATAAATAATTCAGTACATAATTTTGCAAAAATGTCACTATCAGAGGCAGAAAATACCACGTATCCATTGCCTGTAAATAGGAAAAGAAAATAACTACTATAAACATATGAATCATAGAAAAATAGTTGAAAATGTAGAAAATGGAGATCCACCTCCTCATTGTTACGTTCTTGGATCGATTCTCCACTTCTCTGGCGTATATATCCATTTCCACGACATTGAAGCCAGCTTCGATGAACAAACTCGATAAATAATCTTCAGAGAAGTAAAACGAGAACTGACAAATGAGATCACAAATCATTTGACAAATGAGCTGTTAAAACCATTGATGATGATGTGAGAAGATTGTTTTCTTTATTCGTTGTTTAGTGTAATCTTTCAAGTTGGTTCGCTGTTATCCAAAAACGAAAAAAATTATGTGATTGAAGATCATCATACTTACAGTACCATCTCCTCTGACATAGAAACTCTCAGTAATCATCTGATTTCTCTTTTGCAACTCTTCCTAGAAAGATTAGCCACAAACATATAATTCAATAGAAACAATCTTAGCCAGAGAAAGGTTCGTCGAACTTACTTGAGCATAGTCTCCAGTTGCATAATCACGCAAAAGAACATAACCATTTGGCTGTAAATTATGAAAAAAAAAACATGGAACACATTACAAAGAATAGATATTTGAATGCAAAATAAATAAACAAAACATAAGTTTTTTACAGTGTAGAAGTACTTTCAGCACTTTCTTGATATTCTGAAGTACCAAGGGCATCTTGGCCGGACAAACAGAAGACAGCATAAAGATCTGATCAAAACACAATTACATTGTATTCGTCAGCTGAAAACTTAACACAATGAAAAGAGCCAAATCTGCAACTCACCAATGTAACAATATCAACAGAAGAAGGCATAATTGTATCACTAAGGTCATCTTTTGCAACATCACAAGTGAATGCATTCACACTTTCTAAATTGAAGCCTGCACGCGACTGTGTATAGTGAAACAATCAAGTGTTTATTTTTTAGGATTACAAACAAGTGTAGATTAGGATGATTATATATGGATTGGTATAGCCGACCTTAACAAGTGCGATTGCCTCTGATGAGAAGTCGCAGGCATGTATAAAGAGATTTGGGTGACTACCCAATATGGGAAAGATGGTGTTTCCTGCTCCACATCCAACCTATAGAAAGAAAATCTATTGGAATTGTTGGCAAAACAGTTTGTCTTTTAACACAATTCAACAACAAATCTCTTACTTAGGAACATAAATATCAATATGGAGTTTGATTGTATGCCTAATTGATTTCATTCCTAATAAATGTGATATGGCAGAAGTTTGTTAAGTGTAGAATGGTTTCAATCTTTAGAGACATTATAATCGAAAAGACGAGGACAAATAATTTCTTCCCCTTTTGATCTTCATTCTCCTTCAACTGGGGTTGTTCGATTTCTTGAAATGCATTGCAGATTCTAACAAGGATATATATCCCATTCCTCCATTCCAAGTTCAATAATAAAACATAAACAACTTTTCCTGAATTGATTAAACATTTGGTTTTGATGTAAGAAAAATTAATAGTTCCCCAGCCCTACAGTGATTCTAATGTATTAGTATAAAACAAAGTACAGACCTCTAGAACGATCTTGCCTTTTGAGGAAGTTAGAGATTCATCGGAGAAGTATCGTCCCCAATCCTTCTCCAAGTAATGCCGATCCTTGAAGAACTGCAAACAGATGCAGATGTAAAATTTTGAACTACGAATAAGAAAAGAACAACCTAGTTCGGAGTCGGAGATGAAGAAATGACCAACCTTTCCCTGATGGCGTCTATAGAACTTGTCCCAGGACTTGCTGGAGCCATTATCGTTGCTTATGGGTAGTGGACCGATCTCTGCCATGGACATACGCAGAAGGCATCGTTGAGAAGAAGCTTGCCTCAGTGAGAAAACAATGGAAGATGGGAAGGTCGGATTTGAAGGAAGAAGAACATTATAAGCTCCCAACATTTTCTTATCTATTTCTCAAATTCACGTATAGTGAAATTACCGAAATTTATAAACAATATTCGCGTTGTTGATTATTGAAAACTAGAAACATAAATCATGAAAAAAAAATATATTATTATCCATAAACTTACTAAAATATAATCATAAACAAAACTCTTATCCATAAAAAAAAATACATAAACTGTAAACAAGTTTGTTCAAGTAAAAAGAAGTAAAAAAAATAAAAATAAACTCATTTCATTGTTAGATTACTTTGCTCTCTTTTGAGACAGAAATATTGATTTTTTTCTTAATAATATAAATTTTCTTCTTTAAAACTCTCTTTAGTTGGTTAGTTGTTATTGCAAATTTTCATTGACATTAGTCCATGGGGCTTTAGTTCATGATTTGATTGAGTGACACTAATTTTCATGAGAAGGTTGAGCCTACACAATTACTTATTATCGATATTAATTTTCTAGTGAATTGTCTTGGATATGGAGAAACACTAACATTTGGATTTAATAATGTCGATACTTAAACAAATTCGATGATTCAAAGGTTGAAATGAACACCCTAACATGGTGATCATTTCGTCTACCATCATAGGCGCAATGATGCACTTATTGGATGAGAACGGTTGCTTGAATTCGATCTACTTAATCATCCAACTGACCTTGGTTGGCTATAAATAGCCCTCCTCAGATAAAACGAAACCAAGGATCATAATCCAAATTTCACATAATCCATCATTGAAATTTTCGAAAATTTTGTGTAAGGATTTAAGGTTCATTTTTAGATTATCCTAAAACTTTATAAAGAGTTCAGGGGTGTTCTTAAACTCACAGTAAATTTTAATTCGCGTAGTAATTTGAATTATATATTCAAATTGAAATTTTGACTAGTTTGAACACTACTTAATTATCTTTATTCTTGATTTAAATTCAATTCTAAGGTCATTTCAAAACTTTCTACTGAATTCAATTCGAACGAATTAAGCTTAAATGAAAACACCCAAATTTGATTTTGAAAATTTTAAAATTGAGTTTTTTTTCTTGAGCTCTACCTCAATAATTACGATTTGAATTTTTTAATATCTTTTGAAAGATGTGAATAGTTTTGGATTAATACCATTCAGTTTTAAGTATGTTTGATTAAAAACCAAAAATCTCAAAAATTACCATTCTTGAATTGGTTCAAACTGATAGCCAGTGTTCGTTTGATTCTATTTATCCTAACATATATAAGGATGTTATTGGTCTTATGTTGATTAAATTTTAAAAATCAAAATTCCATTTTTTCCCAAAATTTTTGGATCAATTTGAACATCGTCCCGATTGATTGATACATCACGATGATGTTAAAAATGATTATTGGGATGAAATGAAGCTTCTCATGCCTTTAGATCGAATGATGAAGCTCTAATTGAAATCCCAAAACATGTTGTTAGTGTTCTTGGCATTCGACCGAGGATTTTGTCTTGGCATGATTTTCGACAGAAAAAACCATCATCCACTACACCCGGCTAAGAAATCCTAGCATCCGATCGAGGATTCTCGCTTTGGCCTGATTTTCGACTAAGAAAATCCACTAACGCTTATTTTCCAACCGAGAATTCATCTTGGGCTAACTTTCGACAGAAATGGTTTTCAATCAAAGATCACCGAGCACAATAAAAGCTTGTTTTAAATATATTTTTATAAAAAATTATTTTGATAAATGCTTGTTTGAATTTATTTTTAAATTTTAACATCTTAAGCTGATATTTTTCATATATCTTTCTTTAAAATTCTCGACATCAATCGAAAATACAATCATTTAAATATTATTTTATAATTTAAAATGCAAGAAAAAACCCACACATATCTAGAACTTGGAAAATAATTGGTTAAATAAAACGTAATAAAACCAAACTTTTATACAAATAGTAAAAATTTATAAATTATAGTCCATTTTTTAACGATATATATAACGTTAAAACTCTTTCCTAAGTATCACAAAATATGAAACTCAATATAATCTTTCATTAAAATATACGTATATAAATACTTTATTAGTTTTAAATTAAAAATCAATTCTCACTCTTTATTCAAATAAATAATCTTTTTTAAATTAATTATATCTAATTAATTTACAACAAAAATTCTTTTAATCAAATTATAATTTAACTATTTTTAAATTTAAAATATTATTTAAATTTGAATTAATGAATTATTATTATAATTAATTTTAAAACATCAAATATACATTTTTTATAAAAAAAAAATGACAAACAAATCTACGTTGAAAATTTTCAAATTTTGAACTTTTTCCATGATAAGGATTTACTGGTATTACACCTATTTTTTAGGTAAAATATGAAATATTTTATAATTTTTTTATTATATATATAAATTAAAATTTTGAGAAATATATTTGTTATTATAGAGTATTATATATATAATTATGAGAGAGTGAATATTTATTATATATATATTGATATTATAAAAAATGATATATAATAAAATTAATTAAAAGAGTTATTTGTTTTTAATTTTTTTTATTTTTTTTAATAATTATGGATAGAAATATAATGTTTATTTATTATATATGTAATATAAGTATATTATATTTCAATAAATATATTATTAAAATTAATAAAAAGAATTTTTGTTAATTTGAGATATATCTTTCTCCACTATAGTATTTATGTTTACTTTATATATATATATATAATGATTTATTTTTTTAGCTTATTTTAAATTTATTTTATATAAGTATTAAAAATAATTATTAAATGTTTTTGAAAGATATACCTTTTAATCTTGTGTTTATCTGTCTATTACTTTATTAGTTAAAGATGTGTATTATTTATTAACCAAATCAGTAAATATTATAACGCAAATAAAAATAATAAGTAAATATTATAATTTTTTAGTTATTTGTAGTTTTTTATGGATAATATTTTCTTTATCATCGTATATTAATAATCCACTATTAAAAATATTATATATATGTATATTATCTTTTTATTTTATTTTTTTCCTAATATATATATATATATATATATATATATATATATATATATATATATATATATATATATATTATCTTTTTATTACTTACTTTTATTATAAATAAAAATTTATGTAATATATAATAAATAAATTATTTATTAACTCATCATGCATATAAAATATATAACTTATCTTCTCATTTATATTTATATATATATATATATATAATTAACAAAAATACATATATTATTTTGTTTATTTATTTATTTCTATTTCTATTTATATAATAATTTCAAGATATTTAATAATTATGTTTAATATATTTTATAAACAAAATCTCATATAAAATTTATATATATATATAAATATATATAAATTAATGAAAAGAAAATTTATAAAATTTATTTTTTTAATTAAAAAATTAAGAATATATATATTTATATTATATAAAATGATATATTGAGAAATAAATAAAAATTTAATTTTTTTATATATTCTTATAATTATTACTAGAAATATAATTATTTTTTTTATTATAATGTAATATAAATATATGTTTTATATATCAATAAATATATTATTTTAAAAAATAATTTATATTTTTTATCATCACCTATTAATTATAAATAATTACAAATATTACATTTGTTTTAAATTTATTGTCAATACTCTTATTTTATTTTTAATGTAAACTTATTTATCTAAAAATAAATTTTATAAAATATTTATTTTCTTTATATAAAAATTATAAATAAGTGTGAATAAAATTTATTTATCTCTTTAATATTATTTTTATTTATATATATATTTATTAATAATAATAATTTTAAGAAATATAATATATAATTTATAATTTTGTTTTCTATATTGATTATGAAAATTAAAAATAAGTATAAATTAAATTTATTTATCCTTTTATTTAATAAAGAACGTGTAGTATATTTTTATTATGAAAAATGTTCAATTCAATTAAATACATTTAAGATTAACTTTCTTAAACTTACCATAATTAAAAAACGATAAAAAGGTACAAAATTGGATTGGAATCTCATTATAATTGTCATGGTTTAAATGGATAATGGTAAAAAATCCAAAATATAATAGTAGGTTATTAAGTTATGGTTTTATATTTTGGAAAAATTCACATTTTACATAAAAATAAAAAAAAAAATAATAAAAATAAAAAAAAAATTAAAGTTGTCAAACGCGTAGATAAAAGTCAAACGTATGACTTTTTTGCTAGGAAACAAATGTTCTATCATTGAACTACATGCACTCTTTTATGATAAAGAAATCTAATACACTGATATCTAAAATAGATAACATCTAAAATATTATTTTTAGGAAAAAACGTTCTTCAGTAAACTACATTTATGGTTAACTTTGTTATACTTATAATAATTAATACAGTAAAAGGTTTAAAATTGGATTTGATTCTCATTATAATTGACATGGTTTAAGTGGATAGTATGGATTGTAAAAATAATGGTAAGTTATGGTTTTATATTTTGAAAAAATTCACATTTTACTTTAAAAAATTAAAGTTGTCAAACGTGCCAGATAGAGGTCAAATTTATAACTTTCTGCTTAGGAAACAGACGCTCTATCCACTGAGCTACAGCCTACAAACGCTTAATGATGATAAATAAACAAACGCTTAGTGATGATAAATAAATCTAATACACTTAATATAGACATCTAAAATATTATTTTTAAGAAAAAACGTTAAATTTAATTAACTACATATAGGGTTAACTTTGTTATAATTACCATAATTAAAAAAAC
This sequence comes from Impatiens glandulifera, assembly GCF_907164915.1. Taxonomy (NCBI): domain Eukaryota; kingdom Viridiplantae; phylum Streptophyta; class Magnoliopsida; order Ericales; family Balsaminaceae; genus Impatiens; species Impatiens glandulifera. Next base: position 21,506,092 of record NC_061864.1, read on the forward strand.
GGTAAAAAGTCCAAAATAGTTGTCAAACGCGCCAGATAGGGGTCGAACCTATGACTTTCTGCTTAGGAAACAGACGCTCTATCCACTGAGCTACAGGCGCTTAATGATGGTAAAGAAATCTAATACATTTAATATAGATAACATATAAAATATTATTTTTAAAAAAATACAGCTAAATTCAATTAACTACATCTAAGGTTAACTTTGTTACACTTACAATAATTAATAAAATGGCAAAAGGTCCAAAATTGGATTGGATTCTGTTAGGGTCTCCAAATTAATGCATCGTCCTAGAATAATTTCAGCACCCTTTCTCGGTCATATTGTGCATATGGGTCAGTTTATGTTTTTGTTTAATAATTTTATTTTTTTTTCCTTTATGTTTTTCAAACCGAATTCTGTTATTTCTAAAAGTTGTTGTAACAAATTTGTAACTGACTACTCTTGGGTAATTCAGCCGCTATAAATGCTGATGCCCACCCCACTTTTGGGGGATGAATGAAAGCTTTCTGAAAGTTCTTACTCTTAATTATCTTCTCGGTCTTGAACCTCTATCTTGGACTACTATGTGTATTCTAGTAGTATTCTCTTCTCATCTTTGTTTCTTCTCTTTTAACTTCGAATTCTCTTCTCATATTATTTCCGCTGCGCTTGATTATAGAATTCCACACTCGGTCCCAACAATCAAGAACTCGATTCTTGATATCAAGAACGCAGAAAACTAAGTTATAATTTCAAGCTTAACAGATTCTCATTACAATTGACATGGTTTAAGTGAAATGTATGGATTATAAAAATAATGATAAGCTATGCTTTTATATTTTACTTAAAAATTCATAATTTACTTTAAAAAAAAAAACAAAGTAGTCAAATGCACTAGAGCTAGATAGGGGTCGAAGTAATGACTTTCTGCTTAAGAAACATACATTTTATTAACTGAGTTACAAATGTGATGGTAAAAAAATCTAATACACATAATATAGATAACATCTAAAATATTATTTTTAGGAAAAAAAAAATGCTAAATTCAGTTAACTACGATTAATTTTGTTACACTTACAATAATTTTAAAAAAAACTAAAAAAAATCAAAGTTGGATTGGATTCTTATTATAATTGACATGGTTTAAGCGGATAACATTGATGATAAGAAGAATGGTAAGCTAGTATTTTGTATTTTGGAAAAATTATACTTTACTTCACACACAAAAAAAAAAAAAAAAAAAAAAAATACAAATAATCAAAGTTGTCAAACCTGGTAGGGTTTAAGTATTAAGAAATCTAATGCACACTATGAGTGAATTAGGAAAGATGTAGGGATAAAAAAAGTTATAAAAATATATAAATATAAAATTTTAAATTATAATTAAATTAACTTATTTATTATATATATATATATATATATATATATATATATATATATATAAATGTGTAAAAATATAAGAATGTATAAATTATTTATTCTATAATTATATATAAAATTACTTATTTAAAATATTTTTTTATATATTTTACATTATATAATATAATATATTTTTTTATATTAGCATATAAACGAGTATTAATTTATAATGTTTTCATTTTACTAATATATTTAAAAATAAATGTATACATATTATTTTTTTATTAAAATTATTTTATTTATATTTTTATATAAATATTTTTTCTTTTTTGTCAAATTATGTAGGTACTGTATAAAGGGTATAAAGGTGATGTATATATTCTTTCTCATTTATTTAAATATTTTAAAATTATTTCATATAATTGAATTTTTTAAATAGATATAATATAATATTTTAAATAAAAACCCAAATAATTAATAGATTAAACTTTGTTTTAGCACTTTTATAATATTTTTTTATTTATTATAAATGTGTCTTTTCAATTGTGCAACATGTACAATACTACTTATTGAAAGCACATTTCTTTTTAACTAAATAATAGTCTAAGTGTTTATTAATAATTTTGAGATTAAGTTTTTCTATCACGATATAGATATCTCTTTGTTATTTTTATTTTAAATATGTTTTTGATATAATTATTATAATATATTATTAATCATTGTTACTTTAAAGTTCTATTTTTTTTAGTTTTATTTAAACATTACATTTTAAATATTTGAATGGTTTCAAAGATGTTGAATTAGTTAACTGAGTTGAAATCAATTTAATAAAAAGAGAATGTAATAAATTCGATTCAATATTAAGTTTGTTTTCAATAGTTTTGGTTCTAAACGGATAGATTGATTTAAGATAAAAGCAAAGCAAAACAAAAATATAAAAATAAAGAAATTCAAATTATCTCTATGAGGTCTACTGTCTCCCATCAAATAGTGTTATTTGTTTTTGGTCTGAATTTATACTTAAATTGACGAATCAAAACGGTGTTTTGTCTGTTTAATAATGATAAAAGATATATATTAAGATTTTCCATTACTTGTGAAAAAGAGTAAGAAATTGTCTATAAATTAATAAATAAATATTAAAACAATGAAATAGTTTATATCAACAATTTGAACAAAGTTAAGGCATAAATGAATAAAATTAAAAAGTATAAGGATTGAAATAATTTTCCTCCGCGCCTATGCCACGGAGCCGCCATTGAATCGGTCTATTTATTCGACCCGCAATTTTCACGTCAAATGAATCGAAAATCGAACCGATTCTTGTCGTCGACAATTTCTCTTTTGCGTACGATTCCGACTTCTCTCTCTATCTCTCCGGGAAGATCGCGCCGGAAAACTCCAATCTCAGCTTATGGCTAACCAGCCAAGGTCTTCTTATCCCACCGAAGAACCCCACGACCATAATCGTCGACTATACAACCCTTATCAAGACCTAAAGGTTCCAACTCAAACCCTATACAATCTCCCTACCTCACCGGAGTTCCTCTTCCAGGAAGAATCCATCGTTCAACGCCGATCTTGGGGTGAAAACCTCACCTACTACACAGGAATTTGTTACCTTGGCGGTGCAATCGCCGGTGCAGGCAAGGGCTTTATCGAAGGTGTTAAATCGTCGGAAGCTGGTGACTCAATGAAGCTTCGTGTGAATCGGATCCTCAATGCATCGGGTCATTCCGGTCGTACGTTAGGGAATCGAGCTGGTGTTTTAGGGTTGTTGTATGCAGGGACGGAAAGCGGTATGGTAATGCTGCGAGATACGGATGATATTGTTAATAGTATTGTGGCTGGTCTTGGAACTGGTGCTCTGTATAAGGCGGCTTCTGGTCCTAGGTCAGCGGCTGTAGCTGGGGCTATTGGTGGAGTTGCTGTGGGTTTGGCTGTGACTGGGAAGCAGATGCTGAAGAGATATGTGCCGATCTGAGGATTTACAATACATTGGTTTGTGGCCCTTTTGCCCTAAACCTTCTTATTTATTCAGAAAATTTTGGAACATAATTCATATATACTCTCATTTTAGTTCTGCTGTGTTATGACAGTTCTTATAATTGTTGGGCATGAGGATTCTTGCTCCTTAGTATGTTGTATTCCATTGTTCTGTATCCATTGCTGAAGAAATTGTGTCAAATGAATAATTGGTCTTCACATAAATCCAGATATGTTCTAGATTCAATGAAGGTGTTCTTAATTCCATCTATCTTTGGTTTTACATTCATATGTTTGTTTCTTCTATATTCTTAGAATTCTATTCTCAAATTTTTGAACCATCTAAGAATTCATCCATCTTTATCCATTTATCTTTGGAACTTGATGTTGAATCGGAGATATTGATAGGAGTCAAGTTCTTGAATTGAAGTCACCATGATCTTGAGAAGTAACTTTCATTAATATCCTCTTCATCCATTTATCATGATCTTCCATGCTCCATTTGTTTCATAAAGCTTATCTTTAATTGTTAATTGAAATTGATCTATTTTGGCTATCTATCTCTCAAGTCTTTCTAGTTGAATCACCATCAATAGAAGTTATTGCTTAAATGTAATTTAGGCTACTTTCTCATTGTTACTTATCGCATAAGTAACAAAGACTGCCCATTTGTAAATTCTTATTGTCTTCGGTTTCAAATACAAAAAAAACAACTAAGTCTATGATCATTGTTTCCAAGCGTGTTGTATTTGAAAATGTATTATAGGTATAGAAACATAACCCGATAAGTGTTTTCAAATGGGGTTCTCTCTTCTGTGTTGTGTCTTCTTTATCTTTCTTTTTTCTATGTTTCTTTTTTGTATTGTGAAGTTCATCTATGGTGGATTTTAAATAGAAACTATCATTGAAATTATGGTGGTTAAAAAGACAGGAGATGCATTGCTATTTTTGGCTCAAAAGGGTCCAAATGAAGTTGCCTTGGTATTTTGATTAATCTTGACATCATAGTATACACATGAAATGTGGATTCATAATTTGGTATATGTTGATAGGTATTATATATTTTAGCAGTTAAAGTTTAAATCTTTATAACCTTTCATCTGATAAATGAGGGATCTTGAACATTTTTAGGTGGTCTTGGATTCATTTGAGGTAGAGAAGTGCAATTAAACTTTATATTTGTGATGTTTTATGCTTTTGTGTTTAGGACTTTACCAAATGTACATTACAAAATGATATTTTTGGTTCATGAATATGTCGTTACATTATATTTATTGAATCACAACAATGTGAAATTGTATTTCCTTTGTGCAAAACAAAACACTACAAATGGAGTTATGGCTCAATGTTCAAAATTCATCACATTATGAGAACAAAAAAGAGTATAAGAAGAGGATAAAAAAAGAACAAACTTCTGCAAACTTTCTATTAAGGAACAGAGATCTCAATACATTTCGGTGGAATTTAAAATCTTGGCGAATTTACAAATAAATGACATACCGAATGACTCAACTTATAAATATATAATGGTGCAAAAGATTCATGTTCGAAAAATTATGAAATTTTAACATTTATTATTATATTTTAAATAAAAATAGGTTGAAAAATGTTATTAAATTTAAATATTAGTACCTATCAAATTAAAGAAACCAACATATAGGTATGGAACAAATTCTATTTTGAGAAAGTTAAAAAATAGATTCTCAACCATTTTTTAGAATAAGATATTGATTTTTTATGCACTCGTTCCTTTAAATCTAAAGTGTTTCATTTTTTTTAAATGAAGAATTTGAGGGCTATTCAATCCTAACAAAATATTAACATGCTAATTTTAATTTAAAATCATTATAAAATATCATAAAATAAAATATCAAATAATAATCTAAAGGAAATATCAAGATTTATTAATAAATATTTTCAACTTAATATTTAATAACAATAAATATAAAGATAGTTTTACATCTATAAATGACTCAACATGGGCGGTTTCATTTCAAATCATAGTCTATAATTAAATGTTCTTATTGACTATACATTAGAAATCAGACAATTTAATATGGATTAATCACTTTATTAGATATTCAAACATATATTTACACATTCAATTTTAAATTTATAATTTGATATCAAACTATGTAACATCAGATAAAAAAAAACATTTCAAAAATCAATTTATATTAGCACAGTTTAAAACTATCATAAAAATGAACCCTACAGCACAAAATGAATATTTACATCTAACTATATATCCATACGAATGATATATTTCAAAAGGTTAATAAAACTGAAACATAATATAAGCAAAATGTGAAATTTGTGCTGTAAAACCAAAAACATTGATACTGTAAATTCTCATTATACCTTCAAGAAACCTTTTAATTGAAAGTGCAATTTACATTTTGTGTTACCCATGTTCATGTTCATATGAGAAAGAGATCTCTACTTACTTCCTTTCAGTGTTCAAATGCAGGTTCTCCATGCCTTTGAGAGTAGACACAAAGTTCTTTATGTTTGAGCTGCTGTTTCTACCTGAAGGAGGGCGTCTTTGATCGGTTGATGCAAAAACAGGCGAACTTCTATCAGTAGTAACACGGGAGATTCTCTGCAAATCACTTGTGCTTTCATATCTGCCATGGAAATGAGCAGTGTCACCTTCAATCCCAGGATCACGGCTACTGGACACAGCAGGTCGCCTCGAAGATCCTCGCGATCTCAGCATATCAGATCCAGATAACTGACAGACAGCAAAAAAGTTCAGATATTTAGATAAAACTGTAAATTAAGTGATGTTGAGTTAATTAAATGATGAATAACCACATGAAAATATCTGGATTGTAAGTATGCTAGAAGGTACACTGGAAGACTATTTTACCCTAAGACGGTTTTACTAGATTAACGAATTAAGGCATTCATAGCTTACCGAATTAATCTAGATTTTTTAGCTTAACTTGGGGTGTCTGTTAAACTGAAAATTAAGGGTTGAATATCATGTCTAAAAAATAAATGTTTAAATATACTAAATGAAAATATCTGCATTTGAAGTATTTGGTAGTTATAAAGTGTTAAAATTATAGTGACGGAATTTAATAAATTTTCATAAAGGGTTAAAATTGTCTTTTGTATGCTCATACTAAACTACCAAGTTAAGTTATTCATAGCTTAAGAGTTTTAGCTTAATTTGAGCTAAATCTAAAGAATTAAATGGTTTTATGCAACACTTATCAAATAGACTTATTTCAAATAAATAAGTAATTTTTCAGATTTGTGATAAGTTGGTTATCAAACAATCTTGTATGAAACACGGCTTTCATAATAATAAATATTTGCTAATTACAGATTCATCAAACCAAACTCATCATTTTAGCCCTTTACTTAAGCCGTGATATTAATAACAGGACTCACAAATTAAAGGGCAACAAGAATTACCATAGTGTCCTTGGTTGTGGGAGAATCATCAACAGGAGTCTTGTGATGTTTTGTTATTCCTCCACCATTTAGGGGTAATCCAGAACTTTTACCACGTGATGGATTTACCCCAGACCGTCCTGCAACCTTTATATCCTGACCACCTGTAAAAATCCAATTCATCTTTATTGAATGAAAAATATTTAAAATGGGGATCAAAAGAAAGTTATTTTGAATGATACAAATGTTCAAAATAAAATACTTTCAAGCTCCAACAAAAACCACAGCAACTTATTAACTTATCTATCAATCTATACAATTGTAGATAACGGGCTGTTTTGGTATGTTGTTTTTTATTATGATCCAAAAAATTCTAAATTTGTTACATTTGTCAAAAATCATAATGATTTAGGATTAACAATCAAAAAATAATCTATACCAAATAAATAGAAATTACAATACTAATCTTTATACCAAATGAAGCAAAAAAAAAACACATTATAATTTGGATAATGATCTAGAAAAATCGCTTTCAATTTTAACGTTAACGATTTTCAAATAAGATCATTTTGACAAAGATTGTGATAAAATAGAGAACAGAAAGTAATGCCATATAGTCAAGAAAAAAAATACCTCCTAACTGACTATCAATGTTGGCAACCACATTTTGCATCACTGAACTCGGTCCAGGTTCCTGTAAAATTCGAGCAGTTATCAAATTGGAAATGTTGAACTTTTAGTTTTGCCTTGACTATTGTTTACAACATCATAAGCTTCCAAGCAGCCAAAAGATTGGATTTGCTGATAAAGACAAAGCAGAAGCTCAATTAGATAAAACTTACAAGGCCACGAGGAAGATTCCTAAGATGTGGTTGTTGATACTTCAAGATAGTCCAGTCAAATACATAATCAAACTGGAACCCTAAGTCCATGGAAGAGAAATGACCAAATCAGCCAATCCTACCCATATCTCCTTATTAGTATAGAATCAATCTCATGAAATCGAAAGGACAGATCCAAACCTTCACGAATAAAAAGGTCACGGAAGATTCTTTTCATATAAGCATAGTCTGGAGGATCGTCAAATCGTAAAGAACGACAATAACCGAAGTAAGTTGCAAATTCGGTAGGGTAACCCCGACACAAGGCCTGAGAAAAGAAGAACAACCATCAGACACAAAATGGAAAGTAGCCAATAAGCCTCGGAAACTAGCATCTTGTCACAATTATGATCTCAAGGAAAATCGACAAAGTTATAATTAAAATCTACTCCAATGAGGTGATTCATAATAGAGTGTAGAAGCAGAGTCCAAACAACCTCACCAATTGGATGTTGTGCAAAGAATGAGGATTGAATCCGGATCAGATGTTATCCACAACGCATGTTAGATATAGTTGTTTAGTGTAGTTTATCTTCAATATTGTGTTGGTAGAGTTATCTTCAATAAAATGACTAATAACTTAGAATTTCATAGCAACTATTGTTCTATCTTAAATATATGTCCATCAGACCTTCTGAGCACAATTATAGTAGGAGACATGTTCAACTGATGTGAAGTAATTATAAATAAATAATTAGAATTAATAAATTAATTGAAATAAATCTCATCAAATTTCATTGATAATCAAAAGTCATTTTAAATAAATGATATAGATAGAAATAAATGACAAAGGTGAAAAAATCTTTGACATAACTTTGGTAAAACAATGTATAAATAAAGTAAATATAAATAGAAGTTCTGAGATATTCAAGACAGAACAATTAGTTGCTATGAAATTCTAAATTATTAGCCTTTACTTATGATGAAAACTTCTGCTTTAGTAATATAAGGTTTTCCCTTTTTGCCCAAAAAAAACAGTGTTTTCTTTTGTTTGGCATGATCAAATTATTTTTTGGATCATGATCTAGGTTATAATGTGGTTTTTATGTCTTCATTTGGTATACAAATCATTTTCTAGATCACGATCCAAATTATAGTATAGTTTTGTGCTTCATGTTGTGTAGAGATTTATTTCTCAATCATAATGAGATTATTTTTTAAATTATTGTGATTTTTGGGAATGTAGATTTTTATAGATCATGTTCAACATAAACAAAATCAATACCAAAACAGCCCAATTTTTAAGGACAACACCACCAAGTAAAAAAAGTTACCTCAACAGAGGTGGAAACTTTCTTTTCACAGATCTTCTCATACTTTTGTTTCTTGGTTCCTGCTCTTAGCCCCTGCCAAGGGAGGCTACAATGTATCCAGTGAAACAAAAGTCACAAGTATCAGATATGAGGAGAAAATGAAAACAAAAAACAAGAAAGGAATATAGTGAATGAAGGCAGCGTGGCCAACCTTCCTCTTAAGAAGTACATAAGGATATATCCAAGTGATTCAAGATCATCCCTTCGGCTTTGTTCTATCCAGAATACAAACACCGGGATTAAATTATAGCCAAAATATCAACTTAGGGCGCATTTGATAATACTAAATAATAAAAGTGTTTGAATGTTTAATACGAAGTTTAAGTGCTAAATGAGTTAGGTAATTAAAAAAGAAATGTTGAATGAACCAAATAAAAATATCTAAATCTTAAGTCCTTGGTATTTAGTTTGATTTGATCAAATGTGGAGCTAATAACGGGAAGTAATTAAAGAATACCTATGTAGCACGAATACTCCAAAAAAAAAATTCCGGAGTATCGGATACGACACGGATATGGATACTATACGGCAAAACGGGTATCGAATACGGCAAAAGAAGTGTCATTCACTTTTTAAGGAGTTGACCAATCCGATACGGTTTGGATACGGCTTGGATACGTTTTTGGATACGTTTTGGGTAATTTTTAAAAAGTAAAATTTTAGGACTGAAATATTTAAAACAAAACTAACCCTAAACTAACATTTCCTCCTCTTGACTCAAGCTTCATCTTACTTTGTCTATCTTATGTGTTTCTTAGATAAACTTAAGATTCACATCAAGTTATTAACTAACTATTAATATTTTTTAATTTTTTTAATTATGATTTTATATATATATTTTTAATAATTTTTAATAATATGCGTATCCTAAACGTATCGTATCCTATATTTTTAAAATTTGCCGTATCGCCGTATCCGTATCGTATTTGATACGATACCCGTATCCGTGCAACATAGAAGAATACTTTACCCTTATAATGACGTAAGTTGATTAATCTCCTGAGTTAAAGTTGTATTTTGGATGCTCTTATTAGACCACCCAGTACTAAAGTAAGTCTGGTTTTATAGCTTTTATTTATCTTAATTTAAACTGAACATAAATAATTTTGTGATATTAAGTAACTGTTATCAAATGAGAACTTAATCATTTAGATTACATGATAAGTTGTTTTATCTAACATTGACTTAAACATGAAAAACAGAGAACAAGCACAAAATTGAAAGAAAAGCAGGGAAGACATCAGCATACCTATTCCAAGGTGTGTATTCATGCTAGCATACCTTGCTGTTCCAGTCAAATTTTTATTTTCCCTACATTTATATACAGAAAAAATTAAGGCAGATGAAGTACAGCCAGTAATAAGTACTCCCTTAGTTAAGGCTAATTGGATGACTACAGAATACAAGATATGCGAAGAAACAAGGTATAGGAATCAAACAAAGATCAGCTAAGTCCCATCAAATCAAATTATGACAAACAATGCGGGAAAAGCTGCTATTTGAGAGTGTTGGATATGTGAGATATTTTTTTGAAAAAGTGAGACTCTTTTTCATAAACCCAAGACACCGCCAAGGTCACATGCACCATGGTAGAAACTAAACCAGTACAAGTAATTATGACATGGGTAGTCATAAACAACCAACAAATTCATGTCAGCTACAAATGAAACAACAAAGTAAAAACCTCTTGAGGAGCAACAACATCAAAAAGCTCAAAATATGAAATGTTACCTGTAAGGAATATGGACATGGGTTATGGAGTCCCTATATCTCTTTGCTAAGCCGAAGTCAATCATGTACACCTGATTTGAACGTCTTCCAACGCCCATTAGAAAGTTGTCTGGCTTAAGATCTCGATGGAGAAATGATTTTGCGTGGATAAATTCAACACGATTAATCTGCAAGAACATGGTCACCAAATATAATTAACCAGAGTCTTAGTTATACAAGTATGTATAAAGATGGGCATGTATAAAAAGAAAACTTGCCATCTGATCAGCAAGCATTAGAACAGTCTTCAAGGATAATTTCCTATTGCAGAAACTAAACAAATCTTCAAGGCTAGGTCCAAGTAAATCCATCACAAGAACATTATATTCTCCTTCAAGTCCAAACCATTTCAAATTCGGAATACCAGCTGCCAGAAAATTGATCAGAACTGTATTAATGACTATAAAAAAAGGTGTCGAGACAAACAAATGAGAAAAGAGACTCATTACTTCCTCCTTGCAGTAGTCTATACAACTTTGATTCGTATGTCAGTTGAGGATGCTTTGACTTCACATTTTCCTGATATTTATAACACGGGGAATCATAAACATCAGAGAAAGCAATCTTAGCAGTGCAGATTATTAGGCTATTCATGATACTTTGGCATTCAACTTATGAAGTTTGTGATATATATTTTTGCTCTTGAAAATGAGAACTGAGCCTGTTCAGCATCTCATTAGAAAATTATGCAAGTCTTTTCATTATTAATACAAGGATTTTTCCACTTCGCAAAAAGATAAACAGATACTAAAGGTAACATTGAAGTAAACTTCCACACAACATTAAATTGTGTCGACAAGCATGATAAAGAGATACTAAGTGCGTCGACAAGCATGAACCTTCTAGTCAAATATGTTTCTTTCATTCATTTTTATCACACAGTAAGAAAGAAATAAGCCGGAAAAGGGATCTTCATAGAAGCTACAAAATACAAGCACGCCTATGATTTTTGCATTACGAGTGAACTCCACAACCCAACAGATCAATGAATATTTATACTTTTAAGTGATATTAGTGTCGTTAAGCAACCCTAATGAGGTTTATAAGCCAAATGGTTAAAATATAAATACTCACAAATAGCATATACATCTTCAGAATTTAATCAATATATCAATTGATCATCTCAATGCATAAATTCAGTAAATATATATACATAACATATCACAATAAGAATCAACCCTAATGAGGTCTATAAGACAAATTGTTATACATATATACTCACAACTAGCATATACATCTTGAGAGTTTAATCAATCTATTCATCTCAAAACCATAATTCAGTAATTACAGACGACAAATAAACAGTAAGTTGCAACACTCACTAGCTTAATAGCAACTTCATCATTCGTCTGAGAATTGATACCTGGAGAAATGACAATTATATTAAAATTAAAGAATGAAAACAGAACTTCCATTAGAGTCCAAAAGGTAAACAAATAACTAACCATGATAGATCTCTCCAAACGACCCACTTCCGATCTTGCGTCCCATACGGAACTTTTTACCAAGTAGAGGCTCCATCAATCAGCCGATATATTCAACACCAATAATAAGACGACCCTTTTGACCGAATCAACAATTCAGACAAGTATCAAATCAACAGAGAGTTGAATACAATAAGCAGATAAAGAATATGAGGGAAGTTAGGCAATAATCGGTGAAGATATTGGTAATAATGATTGGAGTTGTGTAAGGGATTAATGGAGACAAAGGTACGAACTTGGAAGTGAAATTGAGTTAATTTTTGCAGAATAATTGATGGATAGAATGGATAGGATAGTACGACAATTATATATATAAATATATATAGAGAGAGAGAGAGCTGCTCGGTGGAGAAGAAGAAGATCAATTAGCGAAATCGCGGCATCTTCCACACACCGCTCCTCGCGGTTCGATCCAATCGAAATAGGGTTTTCATGACCTAATTCAGCATTTTTTTTCCGCTTAGAAATTAAGGTAATCTAACCAAAAATAAATATATTATATTATTTTATCACATCAATCTTCAATAGCTATTTTATATATATATATATATATATATATATATATATATATATAAATTAATTTGTTATTTTGAAAGAAAAATTAAAAAATTATAATATTATAGGTTTTATTGTAATGTATCAATTTTGAAGGTATAAAAAAAAATGTAAGATATAATAACAATACCGAAATATTTATAAATTAAAATATATATAATACTTATAAGAAAATAATTAAATAAATTTGATATTAATTTAATTATAAAAATATAATTTTTTAATAATATCAAAATATAATTATACCGAAATATTGTTCGATACATGCAATATTTATTACATTAATTTTGTTTTAAGTTAATATAGGTATCAAATATATAATACCAAATAAGATAAGGTAAATGTATGAATTTTTTTTATCGAACTCAAAGTAAGATAAAAGTTAATTTTTGTATACTGAAATTTTTTGTATAACCTATGGATAAAATATTAATATTTTAATTTTACGATTTTATATTTTAAAAAACGAATTTTACGTATAATTTGTTATAGTGTTATTTATTTATTATTATTTTTAAATTAATTTTATATTTAAATATATAAATTTTTTAAATTGGTTAAATATAAAATATTATTATTTTTTAATTAATTTTATATTTAAATATATAAATTTTTAAAATTAGTTAAGTATAAAATATTTAATTATATGTATATATATAAAAATAATAATCTATAACTATTATTTTAAAATAATTTTATGAGTTTATGACTGGTGAACGATTTTACTTAAATTCTCGATTTTAATAATTTTGGTTTCGCTTCTCAAAAATAGAGCAAATAATTTTACGTAAACTCTAAATTTTAACCGTTTTAGTTTCGCTTCTATTTTGGAGAGCAAATAATCTTCGTTGGTTAAGCATATAGCCCGTAATATACTTAACCATTTAACCATACACAGAATTTATCGTATGACGAACTCGAACTCAAAACTTCAAGAAAGCGGGGATATCCACATTTAACCATATATTTTTTTAGAATTATGTAAAAAAATGAAAAAATAATTTGTATCATAATTTAAACAATTATTTAGATAATGATTCATAAAACTATACAATAATTTTTACAAAATACAAGTTTTGAAATATGTTCAATGTTTTATCCCTAAGCTTTACAAAATTATAAATTAAATTTAGAGGGAAAAACATTATTAATTTAACTTGTTTAATTATTGGTGTAATATTATTTTATAATTAATTGTTTGATAAGTTATTTATATGGTCTTTATAAATAGTACTCTTATTCATTCTCTCCACGTTATATTGTTCAATTTATCAATAAAATATTTTATATATTTTTATAAATATTTTTTTTATGATATATTAACATCTTTTAAGTATTATCAGGACTCTAAGTAAACTTTACAAGTCCACTGGCTAAGACAGCCCAATTTTCAGGAAGACAATTTAATAAAAATAAATAAGATTTTAGATAAATTTATTAAATTTTTAACCTAACTAGCTTATTGATGACTATTAATGAAAGATGAAAAAAATAAATTTTATTTAGTTATGAATTTAAATCTCATCAAAAACATTTATGTATCAAAATTATTTTTATGTTTTTCTACATAATGAGACAGCCTAATTATCGAGGTTAGCACTGAGTATTGTTATAAAAATAAATTTATTTTTTTAAAAGTAATAAAAAATATTTAAATAAACTCTTAATTTATTTAAATAAGCTCAACAAAAACAAGATCAAACTAATAATGAGCTATCTCCAAACCCTAATAAATGATAGTCTTCATGACTGATTTGAAATGTTTAATTTCCTATTAAAAACATTATTAATTTAGTAGTAACTTCCTTTAAATGTTTAGTAAGAACATTCCTATACAAGTGTGTTGATTTTTTTATACCTCGAATATGTAGTATAATAATATCTTGGAGTTCCCCTAATATAAGTAATTTTATATAGTTTTTTTTTGTTGCTTTTGAAATATATATTAAATTAGTATTATATATCTATAAAATTAAATCAAACTAAAATTCATATATTAAAAATATTATATTATAAAATTTATCTGATAAAAGAATATTAAAATATCTTTTAGTTGTCAATGATAAAATAAATATAATTAATTTGAAAGAAAAAAAATATTATTTATATATTATTTTAATAAATTATATAAACACTTTCTATTATATTATTGTTGTGACTATTACTATTAAAATAATATTTAATATAATAAAGTAACAATAATACTTTTATTCATATTTTTTTCACATTCAAGAAAATTATTATATTTTATAATATATTATAAAAAAATATCCATTGTTGCTCAAATAGAAAAATAAAAAATTAAATGTCAAATTTTGTGCTCCTTTCCTAATTAATTATATATATATATATATATATAATGGAAGTAAGTCAACATTATATTATATACATATATAATGGAAGTAAGTCATCATTATATTATATATATATATAATAGAAGTAAGTCAACATTATATTAATTATAATGTTGAAAGTGTGTTTTTGTGGAATCACAAAATTCAAAACAATAAATTTTATACCTAATATTAAATTCAAAATCATACCATTTATATATTTTATTTTATTTATCTCTCATAAAAATAATTTATAAATAATTTATAGTTAGACATTTAAATACTCTAATTTTTTTTTTTTTTTTTTCGGACATTCAATAAACTTCATTTGAACTCAAAACGTTTTCAGATAAAATTGAATTCGTGAACATCTCAATACTCAAATAAAACAAGGAAAACCAAACAGTCCCTCTACTATTTGTAAGAAGCAATCTGAACTTACATCCAAACAGAACCTTATATTTGCAATTTGTAATTTTGTATTGCTCAGACTTCACGGGTGCATTAACAATGGAAGAAGAAAAAAACAAATGTCAGCTGTATTAATAACTATCCGTTACAAACATTTTCAAATTCAAATTCAAACGTCTGTTCTTATATATTACTCTCTCTCTCTCTCTTAATATATATCTTTTCATCTCTCCTGTTCAAACCAAAATGGGTGGTGGCGGTTCAGAGAAATGGCTTAATTCGTTTATGGGTTTGAAAAAGCTTCAAATCAACGATCAAAAGGTAAATCTCGATTCTGTAATTTCAAATCATCTATGGATATTGTGAATCTCAAATTCTTTTTAATTTTCAAGGTGGTCGGAAAAGGCAAAAGGTGGAAACTTTGGAGAACATTTTCCGGTGGGATGGAATTACCAGCGAAGCATATCGCTTTCAATTCATCATCCATGGCTACTACTGTAGTGAAACATAAGAATTGCCGTTTCGCCGTCGCCGCTATCAGAATACAATCTATGTTTCGTGGTTTCCTGGTAAATAAATTTCAAATCTTGATAATCTTTCTTTCAGTTGGAGAATTTGATGGGTTTTGATTTTTTTGATTGAAAAAAAAGGCAAGACGTGCATTGAGAGCTTTGAAGGCGGTGGTAAGAATACAGGCTATATTTCGAGGAAGAAGGGTTAGGAATGAAGCTGCTATTACATTAAGGAGAATGCAAGCTCTGGTTCGTGTACAGGGTAGGGTTATGGCTATGTCTAAAAAACAAGAAGAAGAAGAAAGAGAAAAAGAAGAAGAAGCTAATAAGAATAAGAATAATATTAGCAAGAAACAATGGTGTGATAGAATTGGGACAGCAGAAGAAGTGAAGACGAAAGATGAAATGAAGAAAGAAGGGATCTTGAGGAGAGAAAGAGCAGTTGCGTATTATTCTTCACTTTCTAAACACCACCATGGTTCTTCTGGTTTTAACAAACCCAGAAAGAGTACCAGCTGGTTAGAAGAAAAAGAAGAAGAAGAATACCGTTGGGATGAATCTGTGAAAGTGAGAAAGAATTTTGTTTCAACTAGGATTTCAGCTAATCCTATGATGATGATGACGAAGAAGACACGACAACAACTCTCTTGTTCATCTTCTGAATCAACAAATGTGGAGACTGTTTATGATAATGGATTGACGGCATCATCATCTACTTCTTCGGTTTCTGGCCGCCATGGGAGGAGAAGGGATCAATTTGATTTGGATCGTACAATTTCAAAACCTAGTACCAGGTCATCAAACAAGATGACTCAGAAGAAGCAGTCTGCTTTCTAAAGAAATCTCCATATTTCTGTTGTTTTGTTTTAAGATTCTCTTATATTTGATAAAAACGAAGATTTGTTTTTTTAATATTGCGGATCTTGCTAACCACACATAATAAACTCGAGTCACAACAAAAACCAAGATAACTTCAAAAACAGCAAATTGAAAAATTACACTTCATTCAGCACATCAGTTATGAATAAAACACCAAACCAAAACCAAACCAACTATTTTGTTTCACAAATAAGTTAAAAAAACAAACAAACAATACCAATTCACAAAACCATTCTAGTCCTAATAACCCCCCACTTTGAATAAAAATGATACAAACACATTTTGTAATGCTGAGTATTTTCTATGAATTAATGTGGGAAAATCATTGATCCCATCTCAAGAATGAAGTTATATGATGACAAAGCCCAAATAGTTCGTTTCGTTCCTGTATTACTAAAACAAAAAACCCTTTTTCCAAATAGAAGAGTCAATATTCAAAAGACAAAAACCACCGAAAACATATATTGTTGTTGTGTCATTGTTCTGCTGGCAGTGCCCTAGAAATCCAATCCAAAGCTGCTGATTGAATATTCATTTCAACCAAAGGTGAAATTGATAGAGGAGTAACTGCAACCTAAAGAGAGAAAATGAAAGATTATAACTCAATAATTGTCATAAAATCTTGCAAACATAAAAAAGAACTTAGCCCTAGACAAGAGCAACTATGATTCTTACATATCCGTTTTCAAGTGCTCTGATATCCAAATCGTCATCCAAGTCCTCGAGCTCCTTGTCTTGAAACTACAATTTCATAAAAGGAAGAACATGCATGTTGAGAGATTAACACCAATCACTTTGACATCACCAAAACAAACAAAAAAATATTAAGTTGATCATATGGGATGGTGATTGTGACAAAATACCAAATTTCAAAAAGGCTAGATCATGATTCTTAAAATAATCTAATCATGATCGAGAATATATACCAAATGGAAAGAAAAAAATCTCTTCCAACTATAACTTAGGTGATTTTCCAATGAGGTCATGATTTTGATTGAAGATTTAGAGTCTCGTTTTCTTGTTTCTACACAATGTTCCCCAATGTTAAACTTGTCTTACCTCTAATCTAAAGTATCTTGAAGAATTGTTAGAATTAGACTTTCCTGCAACACCAACTGATTCAACAATCTCAATGTTCTTTCTCTGGGTTGTCAACTTACGAGCTGCACCCTGAGAAAAGAAAAGCAATTAAAGCACTCAGAAAGATAGTAACTTACTAGGATAATCCTCATTATCCATGAAAAGTACTAGTATATGACAATTCACTGACCGCTGCAGAGGCATCTCGGCTAAGCTGTGCCAATTGCATACCAAGAACTTGTTGATTGGACATAAAGCGTCCTGCGGCTGGATGTCTATTTGATGAAATGGCTTGCCAGCTTGGTGTAGATCTCCACAAACTTTGCTTGGTTAATTTGAATCCCTGGCAGGCAGAGGAGAATATCAGAATACGTAGTGGTCAAATGAGTAGAGACTGCTTTATGGATGATGCATATCAGAATTTACATTTTTAAGTAACCGTGAAACTTCCAAAGGAAAGAAAAAGATTGTATGTTTACAACCTTACCCTTCATTTGATTTGATATGTTACAAGAGAAGACAAGAGATTACAGGCAACACAAGACTTCAATAATAACTAGAGGTTTCATCAAGTATTTCAAAAAGAAAATTCTTCCATCAGAATAATTTATTCCACATGATATGTTTGAATTCTTCGTCCAATCTGAAAGTAAAACATTAATTGTGGAAGCTGCAAGTCATTTTTTATCTCCCTGTTTGGTTATAGACAAAATCGGGAAGAGACAACACACCCTTCTCATTTAATCTGCAACTTTAGATAGGAAGGTAAGGGTGGAGAATGGAAGTATTAAAAAACTTCATTCTACAAATTTTCTACTCCGTTTGGAGAATAGAGGTAAAGGAAGATTTAAGCATAACTACCGATAAAATTATCCAAACAAGGTGAGCGGAAGGAAGGGAGGGAAAAGAAAGAGAAAATGTTCTAAATGGTTAGAAGTCCTCATCACATTCCCCTACCATTCCCTTTATCTTTTCCTTCTAATTTATTCCCTTACATTCCCATTTATTCTCTTCCTAGCTAATCACAGCATAAGAGAAAGCAAACCAGAGACTAGATATTAATGAGAAATAAGAAAATAAATTCCTATGCATAAATATGCAATATTTTTTCAACAGCACCAACAACAAAGAAAACCATGTTGATGAAAAACAGTGGTATTTTTGAAAGATTTGTCAAAAAAGATGGCCCTAGATGATATTAGGAAATATAAGTTTTTCATGGACAATGTAAAAAGCAATATAACAGAACATTAAATCTTGCTTAAAGTCTAATTTAATTTGTGGAATGGCTTTACACCAATAACTGAATCATCATTAAACTAACTAAAGCAACAAACCTTGTTTGTTGAAGGAGAACTTGGAACTTCAATGTTGAATGATAAGCCTTCAGGGAACTGTCCTTTCTCTATATCCTTCAAAGCAGCATTTAATAATGGTAGACACACAGTAACCGCATCTTTGAAATCACTCTCTTGACTTTCATCCTTCTTCCTACAATAGATCATCGTATACCAATATGATAACAGTTTCAAGATTAACAAACACAGTTACATAAATGAAGAGAAAGGAGTCACACCAGTTCAATGAAATTGATATAGATGGCACTCCACTAATTAGTGCCTCTCTAGCACCAGCTGCAACACTAGAGTAAAGCCTGAAAGAAATTTTAAATATAAGCACCAGTGACAACAAATTCTCTGTTTAACAAGAGAAATATTTATTGAAATGAAGTACTAACATGTGATGGCCACAGCTAGTTCCCTTGTTGATTCCACTAATTACCTGAGCCAGTAAAAACCGAAAAACTTATTTAAAAAGTTAAAAGATAAGCCACCAATGAATACACAGGGATCAATTTTGAAGATACCAGAAGCGGTTTTGTTGAGGAAAATAAGGCACCGGATAACCCTAATGACACACAATCCACTGTCGTCCCTGTAAGGAAGAAAGACCACAAAATTGAAGTTCCATCAGAGATAAGTTTACCATTCAAGTTTCAACAAAGAAATAGGCAAATGCTGATAAAATCATACAAATGGAAGAAGATAGAGACAATGAAGGAACAATACCAGAAGCCTCATAAGCTGTCGCACCATTGATCTCAGCAGGACTAACAGAAACTGTTTCTCGAAGGGTTACAGAATGACCGGATAGTGATTTATCCCTACCAAACAGAAAGAAAACAAAACAAAACAAAGCAGCAGAGATCAATTTTCAATAGATTGACCTGATTAAGCTTCAATAATTCCATGTATATAAATAACAATTTGAAACTCCTCTCCTCTATCGAATTCATCTCACAACCAAAACAAACAACAGAACGTGAACATCTAGTTAACTAGATTCAGAAACGAGAACGTACGATTGTGGAGCACAGACGTTAACACTATAGAGTCCTTCACGAACCAAAGCTTCAACCAGACAAGTGAGACCTGGTGATTCAATCCCGTCTCCATTCGTCACTAGAACAACAGGCTTTATACTATCTTCATTGGAGTTAAATTCAGCGCCATCAGCAGGAGTAGAAGAAGCAACTTCAGCAGATTCATCATCGTTTTTCTTTCTTCTAAGCAACACCTCCTCGAGATTCGATACCAATCCGGAAGTCATGAAGTTCTTCTTCGCCGCTGTAGAACTCGTCATCGTTTTGAAAAAGAAACTGGTTCAGATATGAAGTTCAAACCCTAGAGAGAGGGAGAAGGCAAAGATAAATATTGGTCAGAAAAGTAGATGAACATCAAAAGGACTCAAAGTATATCTTCATCGCTGGGATGAGGGGCCCGAGGAGACTAGTTCCATATACGTCATTTCTAGAGAGAGAAAGAGAAATTACAGTATGGACTCCATGAAAGGGAGGAAAGGAAATTTTCACTTTTCAGGGCCTCAATTAGCTGCGTGCGTGAACACAAAGTTAAGCTGTGCCAACACGTGTCGTGTTACTATTAGTACATTATTTTTAATTAATTTGAAAATATAGTTATATTTATGAAAACACTATTCATAGTAAATATGTACAATTATTAATTTTAAATTATTTGAAAAGTTCTGATAATCATTTCTTTTTATTTATTTATTTTGTAACTATTTTAATTAGAACTAATAATACACTGTCAATATAATATTTAATTGACCATACATATATATTTTATTAATTTATTAAGCAAATTTATAATATTTTATCAATTTAATTTAAAATATATATAAAAAAATTAAACGACGGGGACTTTTCACTGAATCCATATTTGCCGGTATTTGTGTCGTACCGCCGCGGCCCTCTCTGTTTCTTCATAGCCCTCTCTGTTTCTTCGTTCTAGATTCTTCCATTTAGAACTTTTATGTTATAAACATTATTTTTAAATAATTTGAAAAATTCTGATAATAGTTTCATTTTTTTATTTCGTAAGTACTTTAATTGGACTAATAATACACATTAATATAATATTTAATTGATTATACATATATATTTTATTAATTTATTATCAATTTAATTTAGAATATATAAAAAATCACTTACGGGACTTTTCACTTTTAGATCATCAATTAGTTGTGTGCAAAGTTGTTGAGCCAACACGTAGCACATTAGTATTAGGACATTTTTTTAATTAGACTAATAATACACATTAATATAATATTTAATTGACCATATATATATATATATTATTAATTTATTAAGTAAAATTATAATTTTTATCAATTTAATTTAAAATACATAAAAATCACCAATGAATTTTAGGGAACTTTTCACTTTCTGGGCATCGATTAGCTGCGTGCGTGGACACAAAGTTAAGCTGAGCCAGCACGTGGTGCATTACTATTAGGACATTTTTTTATTGAAGATAAATGATAACTTTTATTTTAATAATTGCTTTATTTTTTATGTACAGCAAAATATAGTTATATTTATGAAAGTACTATTCATTTTTAAATAAATATGTTATAATTATTTTTAAATAATTTGAGAAGTTCTGATAATCATTTTTTTTTATTTTGTAACTATTTTAGTTGGAACTAATAATACATGTTAATATAATATTTAATTGACCATACATATATATTATTAATTTATTAAGCAAATTTATAATATTTTATCAATTTAATTTAAAATATATAAAAATAATAAAAAAATAAAAGTTTTGGATATTCCAAATTACATATAATGCTACTAAATTTAAAACAAGTTGAATAAATTAACTAAAATTATATCAAACAAATCTCTACGTAATATTATAATATAATCGACATTAAAAATTGTAATTATTTCGATAATTGATAATAAATCAAAAAGAAAACAGTATAATATATATATGATAAAAGTAATTTAAAAAATCATACAAATTATTGAACATACATAATCAATTTAACACTATAAAAATAAAAAGGTAATTCTAATTCCAACTTAATTTTTTAAGAAAATAACAGGACTCAAAATGTAATCATCAATATAATTATAGGGTATATGAGCAAGAAACTAACTCATTAAATATTTAAAGTATTATTTTGAGATGAGAATATGATTAGACTAAATAAAACATTGCAAGTATGATAAAAATAAAAACTTGATGGCCTTCTCTTAGTGGGACAATAAATAAAAATAATAAATCCATCTTATTCAATCAATCATAGAAGTTACAAAATGATAATTATTTTGAAACTTAATTTTCAAATGTAAGTAAAAATAATAATTATAAATGGGACCTATCTGACATCAAAGAAGGTATTCTCTCCATTTTAATGCTAAAAACATAACAATGATGCACATTATTTGGAACAATGTAACAATGATAAAACTAGAGAATAGTAGTCCTTAAGTCAATAATTATCTATCACCTACTAAAATAACAAATTTGGACTTCCCTCCATAGAAAGAGGTAGCTATATGCTACAAATATTTTAATTTAACTTTTTACAAAATGAAATTGAAACTTTTAATATTTATCAAATAAATTTCACAATATCCTTTTATTAACATAACTTTTTATGTTATTTTTCCAATTAATATTACACCGTTTTCTTATAAAATATTAGTCAAATTATTAAATGTATTACACTAAAAAAACAAATATATATATATATATATATATATATATATATATATATATATATATAAAATAATGTAACAACGATCAAGTTGTACCCTTCTTGTTTAAACAAAACTAGTGAACCAAGGTTGACAGATTCAAAAGGTTGACATTTTGGTTCATTTGTAAAAAAATAATCTGCAACTTTTATTAGTTTTTAAATTGAAGTAAAAAAATAGTTTATTTAAGACCATATTTTATGGTAGTTGAGCTAACGCAATAATTGTGACCAACCTGCATGACCACAACTCTTAATGGAATGTTGAATATATTTTTTCTTCATTAATAATCGAAGTTTTGTTTTTGAATTTTAAAGTTTCTACTTTGACATTTATTTTTATTTTCTGAAATTTAAGATATTAATACGACTCTAATTTTAATTTAAGATATTCTTAGTGAAAAATAAGCTCGTAATATTTGGTCTTTTTAACACGACTTTTATCATTAAAACTTTTTTAATGAGTCTTATTTGACAAATTTTTAATTCATTTTTCATTCTTTAAAAACAAATTAAAGTTTCATTTCTACCATCTCCACAACACAATATTTTCTAAAATGATCAAATTAAAATTGAAAATTGTGTTAATCAATTCATAAACTAAGATTTTGTTAATCAATTAATCTTCACTGTAAAGAGTTTTTCCTCATTTTCACACTAACAACATCCTAATTGAAATGCACGAATAAAATTAAAGTTGAATAGTTCAAGTGATAAAGAGACTAATGTAGAAATGTTTCTCACTAATAACCGTGTGATTTAAATGAAAATAATGATTATGTAAGTCATATTAGTTATCCAATAATAAACCCAGTCAAATAAAAAAAACAAATTCAAAAGTAATTTGTGTGAGTCATATTAGATTCTTCTAAAGAATAATTACTATTTATTTAAAAAACAATATAAAATTTATAAATTAGAAATTGAAGACGTAGTTGAGAGCTTCATTTATATTTATTAGGTTCTTTTATTTACGTTATTGTCTGTTGCTTTATTTTCTTAATACCATAGGATTAACAATTCGGGGTTGTGAATGATTTGAATTTTTTTTTTTTTTGTTAAACAAAATGAATTGAATTGATTCATTTAAATTTAAATCTGACCCTAAATTAATGGGTATTGATATAATAGGGTCTCGCATTGTGAGTGACTTAAATATTTTTGTTAGACAAAATAAATCGGGTTATTTCATTTAAATTTAAATCATACTCTAAGTTAGTAACTATAAATATAATAAATGACTAATTAATTATGAAACTTCGTTCATTTAAAAATTTTGTTTCTCTTTTTTATTATATTTTATATTTTTTTCAATAAATAATTATATATATATATATATATTAATATATATAACAATCTAATTAAAAATTAATTCCTAATATAATTAAATAAAAATAAATTAGTCTATTTAATTATTTGTCTCTTATTTGTATTAACATATTTTTCTTTTCCTATGTTTATTAAATTTATTTTTAATATTTTTTAATTTAAATTAAAATATTTTTTACTCAATATTGATTAGATATATCATTATTTTAACTCTTTTTCTTAATTATTTATTTCTTAAAATAAATTATATATATATATATATATATTATATGTAATCCTAAATTTGAACAAAACTAGTGACCAAGGATGAAAGATTCAAAAGTTGACATCTTGGTTAAAAAATAAGCTGCAAATTTTATTAGTTTTTAATTTGAATTAAAAAAAAAAGTTTATTTAAGACTATATTGTATGGTAGTTGAGCTAACACAATAATTGTGACCTTCCTACATGACCACCACTCTTAATGGAAGGTAAAAAATATTTTTTCTTCATCAATAATGGAAGTTCTTTGTTTTTTTTTTCACATTTTATTTTTATTTTCTGAAATTTAAAATACTAACACGACTCTAATTTTAATTTAAGTTGTTTTTAGTGAAAAATAAACTCGTAATATTTGGTCTATTAAACATGAATTTTACCACTAAAACATTTTCAATAAGTCTCATTTGACAAATTTCTAATTTAGTTTTCATTCTGAAAACAAAATTAAAGTTCTATTTCTACCATCTCCACAACACAATATTTTCTAAAATGATCAAATTAAAAATGAAAATTGTGTTAATTAATTCATAAACTAAGATTTTGTTAATCAATTCATCTTTAATGTAAATAGTTTTTCCTCATTTTCACACTAACAACATTCTAGTTGAAATGGACAAATAAGATTAAAGTTGATAATTTATCTGAATAATTCAAATGATAAGATAATAATGATGGTGTAGAGTCATACTAGTTAGGTTATCCAAAAGAATAAACTCGATCAAATAAAAAAAATTAAAGTGAAAGGTAATTTGTGTGTGTAGTATTAGATTCTTCTAAAGAATAATTAGTATTTATTTAAAAACAAATCTTATAAAATTTATAAACTAGAAAATTGAAGTTGTAGTTGAGCTTTATTTAAATTATAGCTTGTTAACAATATATCGGATTGATTCATTTAAATTTAAATTTGACCCTAAATTAATATGTATGAATATAATAAATGAATAATCAATTATGAAACTTCAATAATAAAATGTCAAAAATTTGTCTTTTTTTTTGGTTATATTATATATTTATTATATATATATATATAATAGGAAAAAAAGCTCACTTAGACGTATGTACTTGTACAACTAGCTCATTTAGACGTGTATACTAATAAAAAGTCATTTAAAACGTA
The DNA here is from genome assembly GCF_907164915.1 of Impatiens glandulifera. Taxonomy (NCBI): domain Eukaryota; kingdom Viridiplantae; phylum Streptophyta; class Magnoliopsida; order Ericales; family Balsaminaceae; genus Impatiens; species Impatiens glandulifera. The sequence goes on from NC_061864.1 coordinate 21,531,828, forward strand.
TGTACTTGTACAACTAGCTCATTTAGACGTGTATACTAATAAAAAGTCATTTAAACATATGTACTATCAAAAATTAGCTCATTTAGCCTCTTTTAGTAACCATGGTTAACTTTTATTTTTAAATTTATATATTTATTAATTAAATATTAATATATTTTCTCTCTCTTTCTTCTTCATTAATTAAACTAGGTAATTTATTTTATTCTTAAATTTTTTATTATTTTAATATTAATTTTTATTTTATATTTCATCTTTTTTTATTAGTTTTTATTTCTCATATTTCTTAAATTCTCATTTTTTTTTAAAAAATTTAACAATTTATTTATAAATTTTATGTTTTACTATAATATTTTTTTTGAAAGGTTTTTTCTTATTTAATTTAATATAATAAAAATGAAAAAGGGTTTTTTTATTTAGTTTAATATAAATAAAAATAAAATTAATAATTTTTATTCACGATTTATATTAGTAGTAAATGAATTGTTTTGTTTATTTGATTATTACTTTTTTGGTGTTTGATGAATGAGTTTTTATTATTATCCAATTCTTAATTATTAATTAATTTATTATTGAAAGAATTTTTATTATTATATTCAATTATTGGGATAAACAAATTTAAAATAATTAATAATTAATGTAAATATAAAAAAAATATATATATAAAAAAGAAGAAGAAATATAGAGTTAAAATAATTAATGATGAATGCTCGTGTATATATATATATATATATATATATATAATAAAATTAAAATAATCAATCATAAATACTCATATAAAAATAATAAAAAATTATAGAAAGAAAAAAATAGAGGGTCATTTATTAGTAATAAATGAAAAGAGAAGATAGAGAAAATATATTAATATTTAATTAATAAATATATAAATTTAAAAATAAAAGTTAACCATGATTACTAAAAAAGGCTAAATGAGCCAATTTTTGATAGTACATATGTTTAAATAACCTTTTATTAATACATACGTCTAAATGAGCTAGTTATACAAGTACATACGTCTAAGTGAACTTTTTTCCTATATAATATCTAATTAAAAATTAATTTCGTAATATATTTAAATTAAAAATAAATTAATCTGATTTAATTATTTGTCCCTCGTTTGTATTACCTAACCTAAGATTATGAGTGTTTATCGGTTTAGTTTCCGGATTATTAGAGTTTACGGTTTGAATTTTTTGAATTTTAATTTTTTTAAGTAAATGCGAAAAATCGAACCGATTGAATAAATTCGAATTCAGTTTATTCGAATTTGGTCGGATATTCGGTTCAGACCAAATATTGAACACCGCATATCCATAGGATGAAAGAATTTTTCTTATAAGAGTTATCCGAATAAATAAGTTGTTAGAGATCTTATCTACTAAAATTATAAAAAAAAAATTATAAATCACTAAAACTATGTTTAGTGATTGACTATCAATATTTGACAGTTAAACGATGAAAGTAAAAATAAAAACAGTGTTGATAACGACCATATATGATGGTGGAGAGGTGTTTGTGATGGTGGTGAATGTTTTCGACGATAAAGAATGAGAGAAAGGTCAAGTCTGAAGAGTGGACGGTTGAAGTGAGTGATTATAGTCTTAGAGATTATGGAGGACTAGCTGCTAACCTAAATTAATATATAATAAAATATATATAATTATTTAATTATATATAATTATATATAGTAAAATATATAATTAAAATAATAATAATAATAATAATAATAAATAAATCGGTTTTCGGTTTGGTTTTCGAGTTGAAGCTCGAACTCGAAAACCTAATTTAAATTCTAATTAATTTAAAATTCGATTTAAAAACAAAAAATAAAATTTAAATTCGATTTATTCGAATTCAGTGAATTCAAATTATCCAACGAAAACTCCTACTTACAACTTTTACAATAACAAATATTTCTCTACAAATATTTTACATTTTTCATACACAGCACATCTACATTTCAAAAAATGAAAATAAGTTATGTTATTATATATATAATTTTTTTTTTTAAATAAGATTTGGGATTTTGTTAATTCTTATTAAAATCAAACTAAGGACTAGTTTGGGTATGGGTTATTTGTTGTTATTTTCAAATAAGTTTTATAGATCTTAGTTAGATTGTTTAATCTTGGGTTATTTATATAATTTTCAGATAATCAACCATCTTATTCAAAAATTTAATTGCTACATTTATTAATTATCAAATATATTTATTTGATATCTTAATAATTTTTGAATGAAACATATATTATAGGAATTATCTTAAATAATATACTTTCCAATCAAATAAGATTTTGAACCAAAAAGTTATTCAGTCTTTTTTTAATACTGATTATACTAAATATTTTAAAGATCTACATAATATTCTAGAAATTAAAGAAAATCTTTCTTTCCTTATGAAAGGTTATCTACTCAATTAATGTTTATTATTATAAAACCAGACCAGTTTTTATTATTTTCTACAACATAATACACACAGCTAGTAAAGAAAACTAAAAAAATCTTCTCAATGAAATATTTTTCATCCTTTGTAGGAATTGTTCTTTTATTTCTTGTGAGCTTTTCAGGTATTTTTTATTTATTTATTTATAATTATAAATTGAAAGGGATAATATTTGAATATAAAATAGGAGTTTGAAAAACTTTCACTATAATAAAATATTAGATTGATTTAACCAACTCTCAATATTGTTATTTTTATTTTGAAAGTATTATATGTATTTCTATGTTTAATTTCATTCAAAAGTATTTTTTTTTGTAAACAATATTTAATTATTTTATATATTTTTTAGAGAAACCCTTCAATATATAATTAATGTATTGTTAGCTATACATTTTTTTGTATTTTTTTGTATGATAAAGTTGAAACAAATATGTTTAGTATTAAAACTTGATATCTTAATAAATATAAATATTTAGTTAGTTGAATATTCATTCATATACACAAATTTCTTTGAACCACAAAATGTAATTATAGATTTCTAATAAATCTGAAGTATAAGATACATTTATATATTGATGTACATTTTTTTATGTAGGAAATAACATTACGATGGTTGATGCAAATTATTCCAAAATCTATGTTGGAAAAGGCAATTGTACCGGCACTAAGTGTCTTGCTGTTTGTAAAAAACATTTTGGAAACACTGCTGAAGGAGAATGTGATAATCCAACCGACACATGTCTTTGCAGATATATGTAATAATATCACAATTTTATAAAATAAATGACTTCATTTTAATAAAAATGGTTGATGTTGTGTTCTAATTTTTTACCCTTATAAACAATCAAGTAAAAGTTATAAATGGAAGAGATTTAATATATTAAGTATTGTCATAATTCATATACTAATAGCCCATATTGACTTATTATTTATCATTCATATAGTCCATTGTCCCATATAACAAATTAACAACAATAACAATAGATGTTTGTATGACTTTGACTTTACCAACAATTTTTAGTAAAATAAATCACAATTATATCAATAATTAATCATACCCCACTTAAGTCAATAAATTTTTTTTTTTTTTAACTATGATTTACCATTATTAATTTATACACAATTTACAGATTATTTGTAAATAACTAGAGATCAAACAAGCCTTTATATTCCTCATTGGTTCAGGCTTCTCCGGGTTGTAGAAACCAGTATCCCTTCTTCTTCTTCATCTTCCGCCCGCAAACAAACCCAATTAGCTGATTGTGTTGTCTGTAAAGGCGGCAGCTTTATCTGCGTTTCTTCCTCTCCCCAATCTCCAGATTAATCGGGGAGTTGCATTCGCGAAATGGTACAGATTCTTGGAGCTGTTCGTCCTACTCCATCTTTCCTGATTTCTTTCGCTCGTTCAAGGCTTCAGTCCTCTCTTTGTGGTCGATCAATCTCACGTTCTGGTCATGGATCCTTGCCACTCAATAGTATCTTACAGGCTTGCCTCAAATCGAGTTAGTTCTATTATCCTCATGTAGTTTACTTATGTAGGATTGTTTTGACCTGGCGTGAGTGATGTTTCATTTGATTTTTTTCAACTGAAGATAGAAGAAAATGCCATTTTCTGCAGTTTTTTTTCTTTCAAAGAGTTTACAAGCTCATCAAACTATTTGGGTTGTCTCATATGGCAAAGGGTGTTATCAACTGTTACCCGAGTTGAGTTTCTTAATTCTTCATGCCTTTGACAGTGAGGAAAACAGGGGAGATGGTTCTTAACTGAAGAACCCAATATAGTTAGAGATACAAAAAAAGGTGAAATGAATGAGTTGAATTTTTCCTTGAAAGAAGTATCTATCACAATCAAAGGAAAATGCCTGGTATTTTCATAGAGGGTTTAGGTTGAATTGTATTGATTCTATGTTAGCTCTGATCAACTTTCTATAGTCTGAACTTCATGCAAATTTAGGATTTATTTGGATGATTTATGCCTTTTCCATTGTTTTCTTTTTATTTGAAATCTTAGCTTGGCTATGGTCCATTTAGTTGATTCTGATATTGACTTAGTGCCCCTTCAATTGACAGTTTCTCTAGATCAAGACACCCATCTATTTTCTGCCTCAACCTAGGGTAATGTAAACATACATATACTCCTTAGATGTTGCAGATTGATAGATGATTCTTGATAAAGTAGAATCGATTTGTTTCTTTTGCCCATCCCTCTTGATCTGAGTGAGGTGATTCATATTGGTCTGGGTCCATATATGGTCCCAATCTTATTCAAATGACTGAGTAGATTAGAGATGTATCCAACCATAAAGCACTTTACAATGGATACAATAAGCTATTTTCCTATATATTGTGTTCAATGTGTGTTCTGTTGTCCATTAGTTTAAACATAAGTGAGCATCCATAGAAACAAGTCCTTTGTTATAGGTTATTGCTTTTTCTATTCACAAGTGTGCATAGAATTACAATACCACACTTCTGATTATAGAATGATTTGACTGACATTTACCTTACATTTTTTAATTTGAGCGACATGTCCTCTAGGTTTTTTTCGGGTTTAAAACTATGATGTTCAGCACATATGCTTTCCATTTTTTATTTACCAAGACAGCATTGGGTTTAGACTTGTGCTGTTTTATGAGTCCGAGCACATATGTTGGGTTTGCATTGCTAGAAATATTTATCAACTATACAATAATCTGGGAATTGGGCAAATTTTTCTTTAGGGGTCAACATATCATTAATTTATTGGGTTAGAAATGAATTCTATATTAGCCTGAATATGTGATAATGCAAACATCAATACCTATATGGTTGGATTCTGATACAAACAAGGAAGCAAATGAGCCCATGAAAGTGACTTCATCGTGGGTTAGTTAGGTTTAAAAAAAATAAATCCACATGTTCTTTCAACTATCAAATTATTTAATTCATCAACTAAAATACATTTGCTTTATTTATATAAAATTAAAATTTTTAATGTAAAAAGTCATTTTAGTAATATAATCAAAATAATCTTAAAAAACCCACTTTTTCATCAAACAAGATTTTGATTCATAACCTTCAAATAATCCCCACATCAATCAAGCTCTAATGGTAATTTGTCCATGTTTCTTGAGATTATGCATCTTATGTCTTCGAATTTAACATATTGTTGCAGGTTTACAAAATGTGGAACAGAAACCAGTGGGGAAGTCTGAAATAATTTTTCTCGGGACAGGAACTAGTGAAGGAATACCTCGTGTTAGCTGCCTAACTAATCCTGAAAAGACCTGTTCGGTATGCTGGTAGATCACTTACGTTTTACTTACATCTTGGTTGATTGGTTTGTCTAAATCTCTATTCAAATTGGAAATGGACATACGGTTTATACTTATATTTATTGACAGGTGTGTTCAAAGGCTGTAGAACCCAATAACAAAAATAGGAGACTCAACACAAGCATCCTTATTCGGTCCCAAGGAGGATTCAATATTCTTATAGATGCTGGAAAGTATGATGAACCTTTTATTAATAAGTAACAAAAAAAAATAACAAATTAAGATGTTTTATCTCCTTATTGTTATCTCTTTTAAATTTTAAGATGTTAGTGGAGTATATTTTGATGAACTTATTTAAATCTTTGATGCAGATTCTTCTATCATAGTGCTCTAAGATGGTTTCCCACATTCGGGTATGTCTCTTTAAATATCTGGATCACTAAATACTTGTTTTTAAAGAATGCTTCTATTTTCTTAATTGATGTTGTTACGAGCCTATTTGGAAACAGGTATTTTGTCACAATATCTTACACAATCACCGTTTAATTGGAGAATCGTCAAAGTTAAATGTTAAATTAATAGTTTAGTTTAATACAATGCCAATATTTTTTTAAGCCTCCAGAGATATCTTACTCTTAGACATCTTTTCTAGTTATTATCTTCCCTTGAACTGCTGATTGTCTTGAATATTTGTACAGTCTTGCGCTTACCTTGTTGTAACTTTTTTTGTTTCTCCAGGCTAAGAACAATTGATGCAGTCATTATTACTCATTCTCATGCTGATGCAATTGGAGGTCTCAGACATGAACACCTGTTGCTACTATTTAAAAATGGATTCAGAATTTTTTGAAATTGGTTTACTTATTAATTTTTTTTATCTTTTCCAGGTCTGGATGATCTTCGTGACTGGACAAACAATGTTCAACCCTATATTCCAATTTATGTTGCAGAACGCGATTTTGAGGTGGTTTTTTCTAGAAATTTCTGCCCAACTACGTCTTATAACACTTTACTTAAGCTTAAATGATTTATTGATATTTCTTGCATATCATGTCGTTTCTTTGTTCATTTTTTCCTTTTCTTTTCTTTTAATATAATCACTATTCGACTATCCTTAGGTGATGAAAAAAACTCATTATTATATAGTGGATCCCAGTGTTGTCACACCTGGTGCTGCTGTGTCAGATCTGCAATTCGAGCTCATACACGAGGAGCCTTTCAAAGTGCACGATCTAAAGGTCCATAATCCTACAAAGCAAAAATTATGATTTTGCAAAAAAGATTAATATGATAAGATCACCTTCGTTTGATTGTGACTCATTTCATCACATCCTTTTCCTACAAACTATTCTGAAAATTGCCTTTTTTCCCTTTCTTATTTCTATTCCCAGGTTACTCCTCTACCTGTTTGGCATGGACATGGTTATCGTTCTCTTGGTTTCAGATTTGGCAATACCTGTTACATTAGGTATAGTTTTGCAGATCATTTCTTAGTTATTCCAAGTTGTCTAATCTTTTTTTTTTTGTCTTTTTATTCGCAGCGATGCCAGTGAAATCCCTCAAGAAACATATCCTCTTCTTGAGGATTGTGAACTCCTTATTCTGGTAAAAAATAATTCTTCCTACTTGAATCATTTTTTTGAAAAACTTAGAACCCTTATATTAATAATCTAAAAAAATAGTTTCCAACTTTAACTTGAAAAGGAGAGCAAAAACAAAAGCTTGAATACAACTTGAAACAAACACTAAGGCCTTGTTCGGACAAGGGTTTTTGAAAAAACTTGGGTTATTTGAAAATAATGATTGGTGGTAATTTTAAGAAGGTATTGTTGTTTTTGAGTAAAAATACTTAAAATGTATTAATATATAATGATAAAATAAAAAATAATAATATAAAATATATATTCTTTTGGTTAATGAATTTAGGGATGTGATTGAGGAGAGGAGAGTGGGAAAATGTTTTTTAGATTTGGGTTATTTAAAATAACCCTAAACCGAACAAAGCCTAAACTACCATCTACCATTCAATGCGTTCACATGTTGGTTGTTGCAGGATGCATTGAGGCCGGGTCAATCTTCTGCGACACATTTTAGTCTTCCACGGGTATGTTGATTTTTTAAAAGAAAAATTGCTAAGAATGGTTCATGGAATATGCTAATATTACACATTATCTAAAACAATTGCTTCTCTATTTCTCTAGGCACTGGACGAGGTGCGAAAAATTCGGCCAAAAAGAACACTGTTTACAGGTAATGTTTCTATTTTCTTGTGGTTCTAGAAGATTAAGATTTTGGGACTAGTTAGTTCAGTATCATTTAAACCTAAGTAAATTACATTTTTTTAAGGTATGATGCATCTAATGGATCACGAGAAGGTGAACGAGGATCTATTGAAATTGAGGGATACAGAAGGTCTCGATGTGCAATTGAGCTATGATGGGCTTCGGGTGCCAGTGATTTTGTAGGATTTTTTTTCATCATTTTTATTGAACATTCTTATCATATGATTTTGCATATAAGAATATGGAGTAGGAATAGAGAAGGCAATTTCAGAAAGAATCCAACCAAACTGGATGGTTTTTCTACTGTTTGACTAAATAAGAAAATGATTCTACTTACAAATCCTATTCGACTAGATTTTAGATGATTTTATTTACAAATCCTGTTTGGGAACTAATATATAATTTATTATTGGTTATTTCTTTCACTATTTTATATATTATAATTGTTTTTTATGTTAATGTTATTATATTTTAATGCTTATTTTTATATTATATTGAAGGGAGGGTATAAAAATCAGGTATACAAAATTTTTCTAAACTAGTTATATCATTATTTATTTATTTTTTTAATTAAAGAGAATGAGCCTGACACCAAAAGTCATTTCTTCCGTTTTCTTTTATAGTGTTTGAGTAAAAATTAAACTCGCGAACTTTTAAACTTTTAGATCGACGTATTATAAAAAATAATTTTATTTTGTATATATTTTTATAAATTGTAAAATTAAAATAATTTATAATTACATTATAATAAAGTTTAAAATTTACCATCATAAATTCATTTTAATATTTATATTTTTAAGCACAAAATTTTTAAACATAAAACAACAATGGATAAGACTTGAAAGCTCTGAAATCCTCACTTGGACAATGTGACAAGTGTTAGTTTAATAGTACTGGTAATTGGTTTATTAACGGGTTGGCATATGTTAGTAATTTTGGATTAATATTTTTAGTGGGCTTAAATTTATATTAATAGTTTCATTAGTAACATTATAACTAGTTTAGCAAGGGTTTCTAAAGAACAAGTAGAATTATAACTCAATTGAAAAGAGTCTAACCCTAATAGTCTTGCCTAATATATTTGATTCCATTTTTATACTAAAACACTCAAAATTGAAGTGGGTTATTTTTCTAGTTTTACATACAGATCATAGTTATGTTTTATAATTTATGAGTGATCATATTGTATCTTCTTTTAAAAGATTAAATCTTAGTTGACGTGATTTCGATTTTATAAAGAGAATTTAAAAAAGAGAATGAATAATGAATGAATGACGGGTCATAGATCTGATTGATTGAAAAATAATAAAATTTATCAGTTCTCTCATTATTCATTTTTTCAGCCATTAACTTCGTGTCATTTCTTTCCCAAATTTCAGTTCCCTTATCCCTCCTCTTTAATTAATTTATTGTTATCATTTCTATAGTTTTCTTATTAAATATTTGTATAAATAAAAAAATGGGACGATTTATATATATATTTTATTATTATTGAACTTAGTTATCTTAAATTAACTAACTAATTACAATTTTTGAAAGGAGATGAGTTTTCGGAATTTCTCCCATGGTTTGTCCCAAACAATGGCCTCATACTTCCCAACTACTTCTCCATCCTTGGCAGCAATCACGAGACGATAATTGGTACCGGCTACCACTTGAGTGTCTCCCTTCACCACGCTATTGAACTCAAGAGTTGTCTTGGCCTCAATGTTGTACTCTGATATCGCGTACTTTCCGATCTCCACAATTTCCGAGTCCTTAGGGTCACTGATGGGCTCCCATCCTCCTAAGGCGGCCGAATTGACCTTGCAAGAAAAGAGAGAGACTAGTAATACAAAGAGAATGAATTGTTTAGAAGCCATCTTTGTCTAGATTTTGTTATTGATGCTCTATTTGTGGTTGACTCAACATCCTATTTATATAAGAGTACCAATGAATTTTTTTGGTTTAAGGATTTGAGTAATTTGAAATAAGGATTTGAACAATTTAAAAAAAGTAGTCAACATTAATTATTATTTTTTAAAAAAATATCAATGATTATCCAAACATTAATAAAAAGTGAATTATTTGGATAAATGATAAAAATATTCTTATCAATTATCTTTTAGTATTGTTTTTTAAAAAGCTAAATGAAGGAAGTTGTATGCCCATTTTACCCTAGAGTGTTCCCATCTGTTTTTTTTTATCATGACCATTCATATCATGAAACAAAATAACAAAATATGTACAAAGTGTAATATATATATATATATATATATATATATATATATATATATATATATATATATATATATATATATATATATATATATATATATTATTATTTTTTTTTAAAAAAAACTAAAAAGTAATTAACATATTCCATTCACATAAATAAATTGATATGTTCCTATAAATGATAAAATCAAAATTTATCCCCATATCTATGTGAAATTAACAAAATTAATATCTATAAAAAGTATAATTCACATATTTGCTTAACATAAATTGATGTATTCCTATCAATTATAAAATTAAAATAATTTTTAATTAATCATCTCAATATAATAAATTTCAAAATCATTAAAATATTATACAAAATAATTTATAATCATCTTAATATAATCACTATTGGACTATCCTTAAGATTTCGTATTTGTTTTTTTAATTTTTTAAAAATTCAGTTTGATATGATTTGAAAAAAAAAATAGTTTTTTTTAAATATATTATTAAAATACTCTTATATTTTTTTAATAATAAAATAATAAAAATATTTAATTAAAGTATAATTTAATATTTTATTTAATGAATATAATGGTTTGATTATAAAAAGAGAAGATTTAACAGTTGAGTTTTTAGATAAAATTTTCAAATAACCCGTATGAAAAAAATCATTATTGTATAGTTGATCCAGTGTTGTATGCTGTTGTGTCTTTTGCACAAGGAGCAACTTTTAAAATGCAAAATCTAATGGTCCAAGATCTTACCATGCAAAAATTATGTTTTTTCAAAAAAAATTATTATGCATTCCAAATTAAACATAAGATCACCCTCATTTGATTGTGACTTATTTCATCATTTTCTTTTCCTACAAACATTCTGAAAATCACCTTGTTTTTTCCTTCTTTTCTTTTATTTATTTTCAACATTATCATCTTTCTTTTGATTTTAATATATTTTATTTGAATTAAGGAGAATTATCTGAAGATCTATGAATGTGAGCAGTATGAACTATACTGTTTGGACCGACAATAAATGCTACCTTAGGTCTAGTTTTACATATCATTTCTTAGTTATTCCAAAATATATATAAGATATATATACATTATTCGCAGAGATGCTAGTGAAATTCCTCTAGTAAAAACATTTATAATAATAATAATCATTATAATTATTATAATAATAATATTAATTATTATCCGAATAAAAATAATTATAATAATAGTAATAATTATTATTATAATATTAATAATTATCAGAATAATAATAAGTATAATAATAGTAATTATTAATATTATAACAATAATAATAATAATAATAATTATAATAATAGCAATTATTAATATTATTATAATAATAGTAATTAATATAATAATAATAATAACAAAAAATAATAATATTAATAATAATTAAAATTATAATAATTATTATTACAATTATTATTATTATTATTATAAATTTTAATATTATAATTATTAATAATTATTATAATAATATTAATAATTATAAAATAATATTTATAATAATTATAATAATAATAATTATTATTATAATTATAATAATTATTATTTCAATTATTATTATTATTATAAATTTTATTATTATAATAATTA